>NC_044192.1:437063-497063 GCF_900880675.1 Sparus aurata | reverse complement strand
GCACCTCCAGGATAACATGAAATATGTATTGAGGTATGTACTGGACGGAGGTCTGCTGCCCACAGAGCTGCAGAGATTCAGCCACCATCAGCAGTTACCAAACAGCTGACTCACACATCACACACACACACACACACACACACCTGTGTGTGTATAAATACATCACATATACAGTAAAGTGTGTGTTGGGATCGATGCGGCCGTCAGCTCGGAGGGGAAACATCACAACTTATTCTAGAAGAACACAAACATTTTTCATTTTCTGACTTTTCATTTTCATCAATAAAGTTTGTTCATCACAAGAGAAATAATGTGGTAAATATTTCAGTGTCTTTTTTTATAAAATTATTTTCACTAATTTATCAGGTAATCATCATTTATTTAATTGATTGAAGTTATAAAACCCAACAGCACAGAGGACGAGGCTCAGGTCCTCAGGGAGAGGAGAGGAGGAGGAGAGGAGGAGAGGAGGAGAGGAGGAGAGAGGGTTTTAGGTGAACTGCTCCTTTAAATGTTGTGCGTGACAATATTTATTCTTCAAAGACTTCCAGTGTTGTTCTCCCTCCTGATCAATGAACGCTGCTGCATGAGAAGAAATGATCTGAATAATAAAATGAACAGAATGTGGACGAGCTGAAGAAGACTTCTGTTAGTGGCTGAGGAGCAAGAGTGTGTGTGTGTGTGTGTGCTGGTGTGTGTGTGTGTGCTGGTGTGTGTGTGTGGTGTGTTGTGTGTGTGTGTGGTGTGTGTGTGTGTGTGGCTGGTGTGTGTGTGTGTGTGTGTGTGTGGTGCTGGTGTGGGTGGTGTGTGTGTGTGTGTGTGTGTGTGTGTGTGGTGCTGGTGTGTGTGTGTGTGTGTGTGTGTGTGTGTGTGTGTGTGTGAGTGTGTGTGTTGGTGTGTGAGTGTGTGTGTGTGTGTGTGGTTGCTGGTGTGTGTGTGTGTGTGTGTGTGTGTGTGTGTGTGTGTGTGTGTGTGTGTGTGTGTGTGTGTGCTGGGGTGTGTGTGTGTGTGTGTGAGTGTGTGTGTGTGTGTGTGTGTGTGCTGGTGTGTGTGTGTGTGCTGGTGTGTGGTGTGTGTGTGTGTGTGCTGGTGTGTGCTGGTGTGTGTGTGTGTGTGTGTGAGTGTGTGTGTGTGTTTGTGTGTGTGTGTGTGTGTGTGTGGTGCTGTGTGTGTGTGCTGGTGTGCGTGCTGGTGTGTGTGTGTGCTGGTGTGTGTGTGCGTGTGTGTGTGTGTGTGTGTGCTGGTGTGTGTGTGTGCGTGTGTGTGTGCGTGCACTCACTTGCAGGACTTGTGTGAGCAGGGCTTGAAGACAGCAGAGATGGAGTGAGCGTAGCAGATGGGACAGAGATCTTCTTCACTGGTCGGCTGCAACACAAAGAACACGCGTCAGTCTGAACTGTCGCAGCTGTGGAACAGAGAAAACTGACATTCAGGGAGAGACGCGTCTCCTCTAAGCTGCGTAGCTTAGCTTAGCTTAGCATAAAGACTGGAATCAAGACACCTGTCTCCCAGAAGACACCTGTCTCACCACACATCTCCTCTCACACCTCCACCTGTAGAGACACCTGAGTGAGATAATAAGTTGTTTTTAGGTCATTCTCACTCAGTAAGAGAACTCTGTACTCTGCTGCTGCTGACGTCTGTGAGCTGAACTGTTTGATCCAACAACACAAACTATTATCAGAACATCATCAGAACATCATCAGAACATCAGAACATCATCACAAGATCAGAACACCATCACAACATCAGAACACCATCACAACATCAGAACACCATCACAACATCAGAACACCATCAGAACACCATCAGAACATCATCGGCCACCAAGAGAGAAAACTGAGGCAGCTCCTGTTTGTTCTTCTCCGTTTTCTACCATCACAACTCTTCTTCTTCTTCTTCTTCTTCTTCTTCTTCTCTCTACCTGTCGTCTTGACACAGCCAGCTGTCTGCAACCTATCAGCTCCTCCTCCTCCTCCTCCTCCTTCTCCTCCTCCTCCAACAACAGACACAAACATCTTCCCAGACTTCAGTGTGAGAGTCCGTCTGTTGGATCTCCTCCTTCAGACGGACTCACCTCCACCTGAATCTGCTGCCTCCTCCGTCCGTCCTGACAGCTTCTCCTCCGCTGCCTCTCTCATCCTCCTCCACCTCTTCATCTCTTCTCCTTCCTGCCACGTTTGAACAAGGTGCCTGAGTTACATCAGCTTCCCCTCCTACATCCTCCTCTGTGAGCAGCTGTCACTCTGCTGCCGTCTGATCCCTGCCCACCTCCTCCTCCTCCAGCTCCTCCAGCTCCTCCACCACCCTGCTACACTGAGGCTGACACTATGATCATCACATCACAGACTGTTTCCACACAGGTCTGCTCACCTCTAAACCTGCAGAAACTCCACTTCAGTCCTGCTGTTACAAACCTGTGATAAAGTGCAACAGAGAAAAACTTTCCACAGATCATTTCAACTCTCTGTGAGCCGACACGCTTCAGCAACGAGCTGCGATCCACAAGTCAGACGGAGTTCAGAGGATGAGAGACGACGAGACGAGAAACAAAAGAGACAAATACACCTTTAATGGACCACACACACACACACACACACACACACACACACACACACACACACTATCAGCACCTATCAGACGCTGACTTCAGATCAGCAGAAGGAGAACAATAACTGACTGAATCAGTGGAAGAGAAGCTTCAGCTTCATCTCTACATGAGCTGACGGAGCTCAGCTGAGCTGGTGGAGGACCACAAAGGTCAAAGGTCGAATGTTCATGATGAGACTCCAGTGAGAAGAGCGTGTCAGGAAGACAAACTGAGCAGTACCATGAACTGGACCACCCTCTGCATCAGAGGAGGCAGATCTAAATATAAAGAGCAGTCAGAACAGAGTTCAGAGAGGATGAAGTAAATATCACACGCAGTCTGTCGCAGGCAGAGAGAGAGAGAGACGGGTCAGTGTTACTGAGTGTAACTCGCCCTGCAGGCTGCGCTCCAGCCAAGAACCGAGTTCTGACGGCAGACGGTTTGAGGGGAGGAGGGTCCAGAGGAGGACGGGGAATGTGATTGGTCCGGGCGCTCTGGGAGCCAGCGACCATCTGTGTCTGGACTCAGGCGAGACGGAGGACGCCAAAAATAAATAAGTGTGGCAGCTTGAGAAGCCGAACATCAACAGCACAGAGGGACAGATGACGAGGGACTCTAACGACGCTACGGAGAGGACGGGTCACAGCCCATCAGAACAACAGGCCGGGCTCACAGAGTGTGTGTGTGTGTGTGTGTGTGTGTGTGTGTGTGGAGGTTGAGCTTTGATTTCAGCTCTAAAACATCAGTTTAACTGGATCTTGTCCTGTGAGCTCGGTCCTGCTGAGGTTCTGAGCGGTCCTGAGGTTCTGAGAGGTCCTGCTGAGGTTCTGAGAGGTCCTGAGTCACCGAGCAGACGACACAGTTCTCTCTGCTGAATCTGAGCTTCTGATTAGCCCTAACCCTCTGATGATGTAAAACTTCAATAAAATGAGAAATATAAAAACATCCGGTTGAAATTCTTTCATTGTGAGAACTAAACCAGGACGACTCACATTATCGGTCGGACCTGATTTTATTTAATTGTTCCCAGAACATCTTCATGAGCGCGCCTCCAGGACGTCGTCAGCTCTGGAGATAAAGATAATATTCAGACCGAGTCCGATCTGAGTGACGGGCAGGACTCTCAGCCCGGACCAGAACTTTACTGTTCGCTCAGTTTCTGACACTAACCTGACTGAAGTTGGTTTGGATTAATCGGACACTTTGATAAAGTTTGTTCAGAACCAGGTGGACTGGAGTTAATGTTGGATGAGCGACACATGAAGCTGAAGCTCTCCAGGTGAAGTAAACGCCTCATGCAGCGCTGAGGTCGGGTTCAAATCGTCTCCGTAGTTTCTGCTGCAAAGATAAAATCTGTCCGACCACCAAGTTCTTTAAAATGACGATGTTCTTTAAAAGAAGTTTAACTTTGAACCTGTCAGGACGTCACAAAAACTTTCATCCTGGCGTCTTTTCAACATCTTCAAAGACACAATGTAACTAAAACACGAGTCATCTCTGCCGGTCCGACAGGCTGCAATATGTTTAGAGTGAGAGCGGGCCGAACGTGACGGGCCAGAACATTTGACAGCGTCTGGTATCAAAGACAGACGACATCATGGCGAGCAGTGAAACCATCAGTAACCATATTTGTTTCTTCCTCTCGTTGACAGACAACATTTTAAAGCTGTAATCAGTAACTGGACCGGCTGTGAACAAACAGCACCTGGTGAAGAGAAGAACAAATTCATTCTTGTCTTCCTGAATGTGTGTCGATCCACTTCGTCTCTGTTCTCCTCTGGTGCTGTAACGAGGATCAGTCGACCCGTCGCTCTGTGGTTTGAGATTAACAGCGAGCTGTTGGACTTGTCGGATGTCGGGTGTAAATATAGACGCAGGCAGAACGTCGGCGCTGACAGCAGCAGCAGCAGCCGTGTGGAGAGAGATGTCAGGATTTATTGTCGAGCCGTCTGGATCTGTCATGGACCCACTTTAATGAAACGCCTTTGATAGAAGACGCTGACTTAATAACTGTGACACTTCCACTCCTCCGTCTCCCCAGAACTGACAGAGCAGAAGACACGGATCAACCCAGAACGGCTGACGACACCCTGACCCGCTCCACCAGAAGGTTCTGGGCTTCAATGAATCATTACGATGGAAGGTGTTGAACTGAGGCGGTGATGCAGGTGTAAGGAGAGGAGGTGGGTCATGATATGGTCTGTTAAGTAACGACAGAGAGGAATTATTAAAAACATTTAAATACAGACGAGACAAGAAGAACACATGTAACCACGTACAGAGAGCGTGAAGGTTCCTGTTTCTGTTCGAGGGCGTCCTTAAACCGCCTGTACAGATCTCACTGAACCCGACTAAACACGACTCGTTCTTCTTCTGTGGTAGAATTAACTCCACCTGCTGTTTGTCTCCAGCAACCAATCAGATCACATTCACACAACAAACATTCAGTCTGGGATTCTTTTTTGATAAACTCAGTGAGAAATAAGTTGTTGGATGAGAACATGACTTTAGATGTTCAGATTGATTCCACTCTCATGTCCGTACGGTAAATATGAAGCCAGCCAGCAGCTGGTTAGCTTAGCTTAGCATAACAACATGAAGGAGAGGCTGATGTTACCCAAGTCTCAACAATGTCGTGTTTTATGAAGCAGGTACAACATTATTTTCTTTAGTGTTAATCAAACAATGAATCACGTTCAGGTCTGATGAAACTGAACCGAAGGAACAAGACGTCCAAACCCGAGCAGCTCTCAGCAGGTTTTACAGAAAGGTCAACACATTGGTAGTCATCACACACACACACACACACACACACACACATCTCCTGCTGTTTGTCTCCTCCCCCTCCTCCCCCTCGTCTCCCCTCCATGTGAGGAACATCACCGCAGCTTTACCGCCGGTGCTGTCGACGGTTGCCCTGACAGCCCGAGCTGTTGTCTTGGCAAACATAAGCAGACGTGCTGATTGTGTTGATGAATTTGAGAAGCTGCGGAGTGTTTGAGGACGTGTGTGTACTCTGTCTGTGTGTGAAGGTGTTAATCGTCTGTGGAAACACTCGGAGAAAAGAGCGATCAGACGGCAGCAGTGAGGCGACCCGACAGCTTTTCAAACAGTCTAATGATTTAACAACAGAGCGGCAGCTGAAAGTGGCATCTGCAGCTCCGTCACACTGAACCAGGACCGGCTCCTGGCCCGGCTCCTGGCCCGGCTCCTGGCCCGGCTCTGTGCCCACAGCTCCTCATTCTACTGAAGGCTTCTCTTTAACAACACGCAGCCCAACGACAGAATCAAACACAGAACCTTATGTTTCTTTAGGTTCAAGCTTCAGTTTTCAGTTGTGACAACACTGTGATATCTGGTTCTGTCAACACAAACACGGCTGGAAATGTCCAGACGTCTCCTTAAAAATACCCAGTGACACGGTCCAAACACTCAAAGTCCACAGAGGGACGCGGCCAACAGAACATCACAGACTTCTGTTCACTTCCTGTTTCCTGCCAACACTCGACTCGAAGACGAACCACTGACGATAGGAAGGAAGATATTCCAGAGATCCGTTAATGATGTGTTTGTGAGGAGGGTTAACTCCGGACACATTAAAGAAACTGAAATTCTGTCTTTTGTAGTTTCCTGTTGAATCCCTGAAGCTGGTTGTTTATTTGTGGTGAATATTATGTGAACTTGTCATGCAGACAGCAGGTTCAAGTCGAGCTGTTGGTGTAAAACACTCATCTCTTTAAAGAAGTTGTCAGGACATAAAAACACTGATCTGCTGAGTCAGCAGCACTGATGAAATGTTTAAACTGAGAGTCGAATCAAAACGTGATTTAAAGAACAGTGAGGGATTCTTCTTCCTCACAGCGTCGACTGACAAACCTAAACTTCTTATCTCACTGTTGTACCAGTGTGAGGCTAACAAACAGCAGCCGGCTGCACAGAGTGACAGAGGAGGATCATGGGAGACCGTCAGAAACAGATCGAGGACAAATGTTCACTGAATGGACCACACACTCAGAATCTCAACACTTCCAGCTTTACTGTATATTAAAGACACTCAGCAACAGAGAAAATAATATATAGTTTAATTCAAATTCACAGCCGCCATGCAAGAATAAGTGAGTGCTCCCTCAGAGCCATAAAGCAGCGCTCAGCCAGAGTGATTGGACTTTCCAATCATGTGGAGAAACCTAACATTAGAGAGGATGTAATTTCCTACTTCAAGCCGAGTGAGAGCAGAGAACCATTAGTGGGTTTGTGGAAATATACCTCCGGGTCTGGACTCACAGCACTTTAACTCTGCCTGTCTTTTATTTTCTTTCCTCTACTCTCTCTCTGCTCAGTCGTGACCACATTCAGAATCTGCTGCTGTAGTTTCATCTACTGTTTCCAGAATGACCGAGCAAAAAGAAAGTGATATACAACTTTCACCTCTCCTCTCTCACTCCTCCCCCCCCCCTCATCAATAATACATCACTTCTCCGCTCAGTTGAGCTCTGTGGTGAGTCTGAAGGGAGAGTAAAGGATCAGATTTCCACTGCAGAGGGACAGGAAATGGGTTTCCCTGACCAGGTTCACCCTCAAGGGCAACACGACCAGAGTGCAAACTGCAAACTGCCCCGGTCAAATGGAAAGTTCTCTCTGAGTGTGTTCTCTCCGAGTTGTGTTCTCTCCGAGTGCGTTCTCTCCGAGTGCGTTCTCTCCGAGTGCGTTCTCACCGAGTGTGTTCTCTCCGAGTGCGTTCTCTCCGAGTGCGTTCTCACCGAGTGCGTTCTCTCTGAGTGCGTTCTCTCAGAGTGTGTTCCGTCCAAGTGTGTTCTCTCTGAGTGCGTTCTCTCAGAGTGCGTTCTCTCAGAGTGCGTTCTCTCAGAGTGCGTTCTCTCCGAGTTGTGTTCTCTCCGAGTTGTGTTCTCTCCGAGTTGTGTTCTCTCCGAGTTGTGTTCTCTCCGAGTTGTGTTCTCTCCGAGTTGTGTTCTCTCCGAGTGTGTTCTCTCAGAGTGTGTTCTCTCAGAGTGTGTTCTCTCCGAGTTGTGTTCTCTCCGAGTTGTGTTCTCTCCGAGTTGTGTTCTCTCCGAGTTGTGTTCTCTCCGAGTTGTGTTCTCTCCGAGTGCGTTCTCTCAGAGTGTATTCTCTCCGAGTGCGTTCTCACCGAGTGTGTTCTCTCTGAGATCATTTAAAACATCTCATCTCTCATTGATTGTTAGTACAATAAAAAATGATCAGAATTCTAAGTCTGAGCTCAGAGGCAGTTTTGTTGTTGATGTTTCAGTCACACATTTAGATGATTTGAGTTGTTAAAGTTGATTAAAGATATGATTAATTGCAACATAAATTTGAGGAAGTTTGGGAAAAGTGGAAAATGTATGTCACCCCGAAACGCCCTTATTCTGTTTGAAAAATTATGAAAATTAATATTTCATTTATCTTCTCAAACTCAGGACGCCCCATTTTCATTTTGGTTTGTTTTGTGTTAAAACAAAAAACAAAAACTGAAAAGATGGTTTACTCTATGTGAGGTCAATTTGGAAGAGGACTATTGATTGGTTGTGAAGATGTGAACCAAATAAAAGGTAAAAAAAAAAAAAAAAGAAAGATGTCATTTTTAGGTGTTAAAGATGGAAAATGGTGTATAAGAACTGTGTTGATTTAACAAGACGAGTTCAGTTGAGGGTCACGTTGGAAATGTGACGTGTGGTGATGTCATGGGTCAGAACCAACATGGCTGCAGAGGAAGAACGTACAGCTGCAAAATAACATTTTTTTACACGTCGTCCAAGTATTCATGTTTGTTGTTAACGAGTTCTTAATTGACGCTGTTGAGGTATTTTTATCATTTGTATTTCCTTTCAGCCCATTTCTGCTCTGCTGACGTGTTTCAGTCGACTAAACAACAGAAACCAGCTGGAGAGACTTGAACAGTGTGCTGGAGATGTTTCCGAACCTTTGACGTCTTTTATTTTGTTAGTTTGCACGCTGTGTGCTGACCTGTAACTTCTAAAGACATCTGTATGATGCTGGTGAAGCCTCCACCCACAGGGGGCAGCAGATCACCAGAGACAACTGCTGCTTTTTGCTAGACGTTCTTGGCTGTAGCTAGCTACAGTTAGCTGTCTAGCTCATGTTAGCCACGTCATAGTTTATGTAAGTGTTCGGTGTGTTTTCACTGGTTGCATTAGGATCTGATGATCCAGAGGCAGAGTGAAGTATCTGTGTATACTGTCGGTTTTCCATTTATAACAAGTTTGTCAGCCTGAACACTTGAAACTCTTTTCTCTTAACGTCTGCAGTTTCTCATCGCTCTCTGCGATATCCAGAGCCGCCTGCCCGAGCTTTCCTTTAAACAACTCTTCAGCACTTAAGGATAACGATGGCTGTGGGATTTATCTACTTAAGCATGCAAATGGACCGAGATTCTTCTCAGAACCTCAATAACAAATCTGGATGAGACACACAGTCAGCACTGACATCGCATCACAGGACACGAGAGACAGATTAACTGCTGGATGAGTTGAACCTGAACACACTCACACATGTTTCCATGACTGGACCTGCCACAGTGATGATGTCACAGTGATGATGTCACAGCAGTGTGCTGGTACTTACAGCTGTGCTGGCTGCAGCCTGTTTGGACTCTTCTGTGAGGAACGCCAACATCAGCTCCACCTTCTGTTTCTCCTCCTCACTGATGTAGTCCGTGTCTGCAGGAGGACGACACACAACACTGAGTGAGCTGCACACACATCATATCATCATTCTTCATGTCATCGTTTCTCAGCATGTGTTCCACCTGTTCTTATTGGAGGCTATGGGCAAAAATTCAAATCTTCACAAAATTGAAAGCAAAGACCGTTTTTAAAACTTTGTTTCACTAAAGACACTCTGATATGTTGTAATTAAGCGTTTAATGACAAACAAACTCAGGACTGATAAAGAAATGAGTTCAGCTGAGAAAGAGGATTTTAGAAGAAGGAGAATTTCTTTTATTGTTATTCAAGCATGAAGGAAAATGTATAAAGCAGTGGATTCTGTCTGTCGTTTGTCTGTAGGATTTCACATCCACACACTGAAATGATTCGGTATGTTTTGAAACATATGAAGACAACATGCAGCAGGAGGGATATGAAGTAAAATATTGTTTAATTTGTCCTGAACGTCAACACGAGACCCTGAAGACCCAACGATGTAAACACTTCTGTGGTTTGTTTGAGTTCAGTTGGAGCGTGAAGAATAATCACATATCACACAGAGATCAGAGACAGAACCGTTATCAGTGCCAGTACTATATTATAAAGGATTATAAAGAGATGTAGTGTGATCCATACTGTATGTGGGAAGCTGAGCCTGTGTGAGTGCTGCTGTGATCGTTACAGTGTAAGATGATCTGATACAGAACCGGTGTTAGACATGAAGTCTACCAATGACATCTGGGAAACACTCAGCTCCGATTCACAGATCCCGTTACAGCTGCAGCTCCAGATATAAACCACAGAGGTAAAAGGTGAGTTAGACAAGTGTGTCAGTGCTATACAGTGACACAAAGAGACGCAAATAATCCAACCGTCTAGATCCGTCACAGGGACAGTATCTGGTTCTCCTCAGAACCACTTCCTGTACAACAACGCAGGACATTTTCTACAGCTCAGATCGACGTGTTCATCAACTTTTAGTCTAATTTACTGTTAAAGACAACGTGTCAACACTCGTCAGCGTGACACCACTGGATCAATTTAATATACCTGGTTCTGACATAATGCATCAGCCAAGTCCGAACTGTCCCCTTTATATGGCAGCCACCTGATTTTTGTCTTCTTCAGAAACCATCATTCCCCAAGGAATGAACAAAAATGTGAAGAACGTCCTATCCCACAATGTCAAAGAGAGAGAAAAAATACTGGACCCAGTCCTTTATCTGGACCTGCACCCGACGTTAGTGGTGGTGGAAACACCCCTCCTTGGCAGACGTATGGTGTTATTATACACTATCATGTTCTTTGATGCTGTAGCTGTTTGGGGGCGGGCTCACTTTAACGGTTTCATATAGTGTGTGGGTGTAAACTTTAACAGAACATGTTCAGCACTGGTTTGATGTCTTTATTCTTATCACCGTTCTCTGTTCATCCTTCTCTCCTCCTGTGACGTTTGTCTGAGAAGTCAGTTACTGACACATGGCTGTGATGAACAGGCGAACACAGCGTCATCATCAGCTGCTGATTAACTAAGTGCAGAAATGCCGTCCAGTCTGAAACAGTCAGTAAACAACTTTTGTTCATCCCACTTTAACTTTCTTCGTCCCTCTGCTCCACTTATTCATCACCATCCTCTCTCCCTTCCTTGCTCTCTCCCTCTCTCTCGCTCTCGATGGCTTTCGATTTGTCTTTCCATTTTCTCCCCCTAAAACCTCTCCTTCTCCCCCTCCTCCCCCTGCAATCAGACAGATCCTCTTTCAGCGGGGGAGTGGTATCGCCCTGGTCAGGGCTGTGATATTGGCTTGTTGGAGAGCTGCCATGTTGATCTGCAGTGAGGGATTACAATTTCTACACGTGATATTAGACGGACTATGGAGGGGGAGAGGAAGAGGAAGAGGGAGGCAAAAACAGAGAGAGAGATGACACAGAGAGATGTAAATAAAACCAGACTAAAACTTATAACAGTAGAGTGAAACTGGTCTGACAACTTCAGGAATGAAAACACTAACGAGCTTGTCCGACCTCACAGCTGCTGTCACTGCTGAGCCTTTGCGATTTAACTGAGAAACAACAAACCTCAAACATGTGCAGAGTGCAACATTAGCGTTCTATCTTAAATTTTTTTTTTCAATCTTTTATCTAACACCACAAATGCTGTAATAGCGTTCTAACGCTACAATGCTGTAATACACAGCTTCTGATATTCAGTGTTACTCAGAAAACAATACACAGCACACCCTCTAGAAAATCTGTCAAAATGCAGATGGAGCTGCAGACAAATCCTCATTTTGAGAGACTGGACCATGTTTCTGGTCTGGCGAAGACACAAGCCCAACACAATATTCACAACAACACCACAACATTTACAACAATAACATAAACCTCTCTTTGAGTACGTGTTATGAGCTCGGAGAGCAGCAGTTTACAGCAGAGCAGTGACAGTTCACAGAACAAAACATACACTTGTCCTTGTCCAACACTGCCTTTACAACATTAATACATTGTCAAACAAGAACCATGATACAGTAATCTGGCCTTTTATATTTGTGACACCCCTCCATAGAAAAACCTGCCTGAGGAACCAAATTGTAAGTCTACCAAAATCAGCAAGTAATCAGCATTGAAATCCAACAAGTGAACACAAACACTCTTGGACACTCCAGACTATATCATTGGAGGTGCCACTTTCTGCATCCCACCCTAACAAATTGACATCACTAACGTTCCTGTTCTCACCAACTCAGAGATTAACTGAGAAACACAGGTATTTAGTAAATTCAATGTCATAATCATAGAGTTTATCTAGAATTTCTTTGTGTAATTTGTGTTCTTGATGTTCTGTTCATGATTTTTGCTTAGCCAAGATAAAGAGTTTGCGAATGCCAAACTGGTTACTGAACTGCCCTGACGTTACCAGAATTAATGAAATGACAGATGAACACCTATAAACTATAGATTACCAAAGGGAGGATGCTGTGATCAACAGATTAAGTCTTTCATTGTGGATTCAAAATGGACTCTGAACTGAACTCCCCAGTCTTCACACCTACGTGCAAATTCAGCTTTGAGCTACTATTAGTCAGGAGGGCGGACCCCCCTCTGACCAAACAGTCAAAACTCCAAAGCTTCCGTTCCTCTCTCTTCTCCATCTCTCTCCACATGGGGCTGCCTGCCATTAAGTTCTCCTCTCCCGGATTCTTCTGGGCCTTGAAGCTGCTGAGAGCTGCAAACTACAATACCAGCAGGTCCGAAGAACTTCTCCTCACTGCAGCGACACAAGGTCCTGCTAGTATTCCAGATCAGTTAGCACCCGCAGCTGCGACACAAAGGCCTAGCTAAGTCCACAATCTGAGAAACATGAAGTAAGTCAGCACCAAGCTGCTTTCCCTGCAGAAGAAAGGAGTGACCAGTTTCTTCCACCTGCAGTCTTTTATCAGTTTTTTCACAGCAAGAACAGTCCAACACTGCACTGTTTAACTTTGGAATGACAACCTTCTCCTGCTTGGCTCATCAGCCATGGTAAAGTTGGCTGAAGCCTGATAAAGCCTGGTAAAGTTGTACCAGACAGACTGAAACATGTCAACATCTCTGTCACGTTCATATTCCTCTCAGGATGGACTGTGATCATTCTGGTGATCCTCTGACGTCATCTAGCGCCACCGTCAGGTCGACACGTTACTGTGTCCAGTACCAGAAGAACCGATGACATCATACCAGCCATTAAAGTTGTAAAGTGACTTATTATGTTTCATAATGAATAATTATCCCTGACAATCATTAATTACTATTGATGGCCAAATCAATGTTGGGTGAACTACTACATACGGTGCCCCGTGTGAGGCACTTGACTGTTGGCAATCATTCATAATTGTGTCTCGCATCTTGAACTCTTGAGCCAGAGGTCTATGAGTTGAGAATAAGATAAGGAAGATCACACAGTTGATTTGGGAAACTGCTGTCCCTTCCAAATCCAATGCTAAGACACTTGAGCCTGCCTGATGAAACTCAGCAGTGTCTAAGAAATCTCATGCCTCAAAACTTCACCCTCACAACAAACCGAAGGGGGGACAAAAGGATGCATAGGGACTCTCGGAATAACCGACCCTATAGATAACCCTTTGGATTAGATTAGATTCCACTTTAATGTCATTGCGCACGGTACAAGTAAAGACATAACAAAATGCAGTTAGTCTCAAGCATCACTTCCGGAAACACTCCTCCAGTACGGGTGTACCAGACAGACTGAAACATGTCAACATCTCTACAGTTGTATAAACGTTATGGATATTTCAGAATATGTTTTGCATATTGTTTGTAAAACATTTCATAAATTATCTAAACACTGCTTTTCATGTTTGTTGGATATAAACAGTGATTGGCTGTTAAAACATTTTCTTTCAGTATTTGTATCTGTCATCTTCCATAAAGTGGTTACTGCTCTTCATGGCTTCACGAAAGTCAAAATAATAACATGAGCAACAATTCAAAAGCAGACTCTATGAATAAAACAGAACATGACATGACATAATTTTACACATGAAAAGGTCGACAGCAGAAAGAAAGCAGATGGTTGAACTACATAACAACAAAATTAAAAAAGAAAAGAGAAATGAACACATCTGTAACAATGAGGCAGCAGGAGGAGCAGGTGCAGCTTAAACTCTGCGACTTTTCCCTTTAAGACAGAAACATCATAAACAAACAGCCTCTTCATCTCTATCTGCTGTGTTTCACTGTCACACACAGCTTCAGTGGGGAAATCTTCACATCATCCACAGTGTTAATGTATGGAAACATCCTCTCAGTGAAAGTGTGTGTGAAGGTGTGTATGTGTGTGTTAGTGTCAGGATCAGAGAACGACAGCTTCCCTCCGGTCCAGTCCAGAAACACTCTGATCCTCTGGAGCTTCTTCTGCACTACGAGATCAGTGAGTGGAGCTGATGGTGAGCATGCTGAGTATTTACCTTCATCAAAATCTATTCCCCAAACATCAGACATCATGTCTCCCTTCCTCTGGACAGACTCTGCTAACACACCCAGTGTCCAGCCTGCACTGTCTCCAACCTCGACCTCCCAGCTGTGAGTCCCTGAGTTAAAACCCACAGAGCCCAGGACAAACCAGTAATAATCAAACCTCTCTGGATTATCAGGAAGATTCTGTCTCTCTCCTCGCCTCACACTGCTCAGATCTTCAGACAGGATCAGGTTTGGATGAGCAGTGTTTGGGTCCAGAACCACAGGAGTGTAGGAGACCATGTCCTTCATCGTGTTCCAGATGTTGAAGCTCAGGTTGCCCAGGTGTTTGGCCAGGTCTATCAGAGCTCCTGAGGGCAGCTGTGGATCCTCCAGCAGGGGGCGCTGCTGGACTCTTTCCACTGCAGCCTTGTAGTTGCGCAGGAATGAGACATCTTTAGCTCTCAGCTCCTCCTCTGTGGCTCTGACTGTGCGTGAAAGAGCTGCTAACTCTTTGCTCAGAGCCTTCATCTTTGCAGCCATATCCTTCATCATCTGACTCTTCTGCTCCTCTTCCTCCCTCAGTGCAGCCATCCTGGCCTCCTCTTCCTCTTCTAGAAACTGGTGCAGCATCTTAAATTGCTCCTTAATCTGCCTCTCTGTGTGTCGGGCCTGGACCTTCATGTGTTCTGCTGTCTGATGGAGCTTCACTTTAACTTCTTCAAAAAGCTTTAACTTCTTCTTTAAGGGCTCCAGAGTTTCCTGAAGTTCCTTCTTGTGTTGTCGTGCTGCTTCATCGATGGGTCTGAATCTGTGATTGGTGTGTTGTTCTGAGTCTCTGCAGACAACACACACCGGCTGCTGATGGTCCAGACAGAAGAGCTGAAGTTTCTCAGAGTGCAGACTGCAGCGAGACCCCTTCAGCCTGAGAGTCATTTTGTCTCTGAGTGAGGCTGAAACCACATTAGACACAAAGAACAGTGAATCATGGCTCTCCTCTCATCTCAACTAACTTCACTGAAATTTACTTTGAGTGCCGTTTTTAACCAAACTCACATTCAGTGTGTTGAGCATCCGCAGGTTGAAGCAGTGTCTCTCTCCTGTAGCGTTACTCGCTCAGAGGAAGTTGTTTGTTCGGTCTGAAGGTGAATCTGATCGTCTGTTTGTCAATTTGTGTCTCTCTTTAGTGAAGAACACTGAAACTCTTTCCTGGTTTGTCTCAGGTGAGTCAGGTGAGGGGTGGAACTTTGTTATATCTGACAAAAATCTAACACAGGGAAGTTTTTCATTCCAAAGTGTTGATATGTAACAGGAGTTGTAGACTGATAATGTGCAGCAACTATTTAATGATGACAGGAACTTCAGATAGTGGAATGCCACTGAATGGGTTGACTGGAATAAAGTAAGAGGCACCACAGAATATCACAGCTAACATTGTGTTAGGACTGACACTAAAGGGTCATTGGGTGTCAAAGACACTTCATGAACCAACCTCAAAAGGGATGAGGCACCTTGCCCTGAATGGAGATAGATCTGGGAGGGGAGCACACTGGGAAATATCTGGTGGCAGGGCCTTAATCCACCTGGTGTCCATCCAAAAAGACAACATGGAGCCTCCATCCTGAGGGCCGCCCTGGAGGGGAGGGCAATGGGGTCAGGGGCAATGTATGCAGAGTGGCAGGCAAATATTGGGATCTGGGCATCCTGATCACTGGCATTGCACACTGGTTCTAGGGACTTGCACTATATTGCCAAAAGTATTCGCTCACCTGCCTTGTCTCGCATATGAACTTAAGTGACACCCCATTCTTAATCCATAGGGTTTAATATAATGTCGGTCCCTTTGCAGCTATAACAGCTTCAACTCTTCTGAAGGCTTTCCACAAGGTTTACGAGTGTTTATGGGAATTTTTGACCATTCTTCCATAAGTCCATTTGTGATGTCACACACTGATGTTGGATGGCAAGGCCTGGCTCTCAGTCTCCGCTCTAATTCATCCCAGAGGTGTTCTACTGAGTTAAGGTCAGGACTCTGTGCAGGCCAGTCAAGTTCATCCACACCAAACACTCTCCTCCATGTCTTTATGGACCTGCTTTGTGGAACAGGAAGGACCATCCCCAAACTGTTCCCACAAAGTTGGGAGCTGGAATTGTCCAACATCTCTTGGTATGCTGAAGCTTTCAGAGTTCCTTTCACTGGAACTAAGGAGCCAAGCCCAGCTCTTGAAACACAACTCCACATCATAATCCCCCCTCCACCAAACTTTACACTTGGCACAATGTAGTCAGACAAGTACCGTTCTCCTGGCAACCGCCAAACCCAGACTCATCCATCAGATTGCCACTTGGCAAGGTGCGATCGGTCAATCCAGAGAACACGTCTCCGCTGCTCTAGAGTCCAGTGGTGGTGTGCTTTACACTACTGCATACGGAGCTTTGCATTGGACTTGCTGATGTATGGCTTGGATGAAAATTTCATGAATTCTTGTTGCACAGGTGGCATCCTATCACAGTACCACGCTGGAATTCACTGAGCTCCTTAGAGCGACCCATTCTTTCACATATGTTTGTAGAAACAGTCTGCATGCTTTTATACACCTGTGGCCATGGAAGTGATTGGAACACCTGATTTCAATTATTTGGATGGGTGAGTGAATACTTTTGGCAATATAGTGTATATCACCTCTCTGACGGGGAAGGAATCCGAGTTGATGTTGGAGGTGGTTCAAGACAGATTATTATAGTGGGGCTCATATTCACACACAGCATCAGTTCTGGATCCAAACTCCTACACAGGCCTGGACTCTTGTCTTTTCCAGTGTTGCCCAGGGTGAGAGGCAGGCGAGAGCTGGTCTAAGCACTGATGTGTTAATGAGTTTTCCCCGGAGAACATAGGGGCCACCTCTGTGCAACTGCAAGTTGCTGAGGGGGAAGATCTGACCATTGTTTGTCCTTTGTCTCCCATCCTGTTTGTGTTATTCATGGACCAAGCTGTATCCAGTTTGGGATTGGATTGGGACCTTGACTTCCAGCAGGCACTGGTGTGGTTTGTATTCGAGTGTGAAGTTGTCAGGATGAGATTCAGGACCTCAAGGTCTAAGGCCACACTTCTCCGCCAGGAAACAGTAGATTGTCCCCTCCAGACTGGGGTTGAGTATAAGTATCTGACAAGTGATAGGACAATGGAGTCTGAGATGGACAAGCAGTTTGCAGTATTGCAGACATTTTTAGCAGACTGTTGTGGTGAAGAGGGAACAAAGCAAGAATGCACAGGTCTGGATTTACCAGTCAATCTCCATTCCAACCCTCACCTATGGTCATGAGATATGAGTACTGACAGAGTGAACAAGATGGTGGATACAAGCAGCCAACATGAGTTGCCTTTGTAGGCCGGCTGGGCTAAGTCTTACAGATATGGTGGGCAGCTCTGGCATCCCAAGGGAGCTCACGAAAGAGCTGCTGCTCCGTTGTGTTGAAAGGCCGAGATGGTTAGAACCTCTGGTTTGAATTTCCCGCTCATAGTACGTTGTTTGAATTCATCATAAATGTATAAAACATTGATGTATGTGCTCTTCTTTTCATGTGTGAGTGGAGAGGTTTGAAATGCTGTTGTGTATGAAATAATGTTTAAAATAATGTTTTATATTTCTTTTGAACTCCTGTTTGTAGACGTCCTGTACAGGCAGTGTACAGGAGGTCAGGAGTGGCAGCTGGTCAGTGATTTGTCAGTGATGGTAGTTTGTTGTCAGACTATTGTAAACATGCAGTATTATTATACTGCACCTCTCAAAAAACATATCAGAACAGTGTGGCTGCTTAATACACTAACTGGCTCTTCTGTTTTCATACGCTCACTACGTGTTTAGTCTTTTTACACCCTCATTGTCAGAGCAGGAGCTTGTGTGTGGAGGCACAGTATCTGTTCTGTATAAAGGTCATCAGTTTTCCCACGCTACAGACGTCCACTCATTAACACCAACTCCTACACACACTCCTCTGGGTCAGTCAGAGGATATACAGCATTATCGGTGATTGTTGGGTCTGGTTTCTTTGGTGTTTTTGTGGTATACATCTTTATTTTAGATTACAGATATCTATTTTTTCAATATAATGATGTAAGCTTGTTAAAAGTATTATGTAATGTATTGTAACAATGTATTAAAAAATGATTTCATATCAATATTTGATAGTTTCAAAAGTACCAAACCTGACCCATGACCAGATTTTGCACGGAAAATAACATTATTATTAAAGGGACAGTGTTTAACGATTTAAGTAATTTATTAACTCAAATCAACGTCTTCGTTCATAAGTTAGTCCTTAATGGTGTGCAATTACCTCTGCCAACAATCTGACTTGCGAAGAATTACCTATCTGAATATACACAGCACGGGCAAGCTCTATGGAGGCCGCCATGTCTTTCCGGTATTAAAAAAACTATTGACTGCCGAGAGGGACACAAAGCACTACGTGGTACTATCTAGTAAGGCTAAACGCGTTTTTGCTCAGAGCTAGCTTGACTGAGGGAACCTCTAGTTTTATAGCCTTAATAACTAACTACATCTTTACCTCATTACTTGAATTAGTAGAAATACTCGACGCTGTTGGGAAAGACTCCATATTTTGAAAATGAGTTTCTTGTCCGTCAGGGCCACCGTAGCTTCGGGAACGTCTCCAACGTCTTCAGAACGGGAGGGGTGAGCAGAGGAGTGTTGCAATGTAGAACCTCACAGCTAGATGGTGCTAAATACTTGATATATTACACACTGTCCCTTTAATGTGATGGTATGTGTTCAGAAGCTTTTCTGTGCCAGCACTGTGTGCATGTTATCAGTAGAAAAAGAGAAAATATATTTCTTTTGTGCCTAGGATTTCTTTTTTTTTTATGGTATGGTATTGAAAGTGCTTTCGAGCAGTAATGTTTTATGATTTATATCATAATATTGTATCAGAGTGTAAAATTATGGTATTGTGACAACTTTATTATGTCATAAAAAGCAACTTGATTGATCTTTGGCATGGTCCTAGGTAATGAGAATACAAAAGTGTTGGATTTCATGTGGAATATATACTCTATCTTAGGGTCCGTGTCCACACAGCGTTTTGGGGCAGAAAAGAGTTGGCCTTTACTGCTCCAGAGCAGGGCAGAGCCACATGCAAATCCCTGTTGCACTCAGTCAAACCAAGTAGAAGCTCAACGCTTTGTGGAGACTGGCACGATATGAGGCTTCCTGTGCCTCATTTACATATGTAATACAAGATTGAATGGTGGACTTGGACTGCTTCAGTTCGTCCCACTTTCTTATAAAATAATAATAATTATTGTTATTTTTTTTTTATTATAATTTTTTATGAGAAAGCAGGACAACTGCACTGACAAAATAATTTCTTTTGTCAGCACAGTGTTTTTGGTGGTGAGATGCGATGGTTTCATGCTGTCATTACTCAAAACATTACCACATAGCACACACAGGGGCCCGGGCTCTTCCTCCGTCCCACTCCAGCTGAATCCAAATTTAACGCAACAGACATCATCTTTTGGCCGTTTGCAGCTTGTTGGTCCTGTGGGTACTTCAGGGATGCTGCTGTGACCACTGTCATCTACATCCAGACTTCTCTTCTTCCAGAGAGATCCTGTTTGGAGCCACGACTACATTTCTTTTTAACTCTTTTTAGCTTCCTCCGCTTACGTTCTCTTTCTTCACCGTGTAGCGGCTTGACGTGTGCACCACAAACTGACTACATAGCAGGCTGACCAGCGCATCAAACAAAAAGAAATACAGTGAAGGCTAAACTTATTTGAAACCCTTTTTCATTCATCTCACATTTACGAGTTTTGATTTCATTTATACCATAGTCTGGGGGAATACTGGATTCTGATTGGCTGCAGGGTGTCCATTAATCCCTGACATATGGACACCTACTAAGTAGTTCCAGTCAAATTGTCTGTTCACCGCTGTAAATTAATGCGCTAGCTGGCGTATCAAATCTGAATATGTTATTTCCAGCACTGAGTTCAGTCCGTCAGTCCTTCAGTATCCTCTGAACACCACAGGGTGGCGACTGTAACACACAAGCTGCAGAAAGTTCACTTCCCCTCTAAATTTACTGATACGTGAATAATCTCACATCCCGTTCGCTGTTCAGCTCTCTGCTTCAGGCCGCGGCCACAGTAACGTTACACACGGCCGGTCATTTGTTCGTGAAAATCTTGATACTGATTTGAACTGTATGCAATGTTACTGACTTTGAATCTTGCTAGCATAGCGTTAGCTTTCTGGCTCATCGCTGAGCGGACTAGAATATCTTTCATTGCCAAGTCGTATCTAAGGTCCGTCCTGTTTACTGGAGGAGTGAACAACATTTCCATTGCATAAGAACCTTACGGGAGGGTAATGACTGTTCCAATCCAATGATTGTTGAAACTTAGTTATGGCTTGTGAAAAACTTTCTATTTTGATTTTAAAACACATGAAAATATAAATTAATTGTCTTAATTTATTTTCTTTGGCAAGTGACCATGGAATAAGCGGGATAATGCCCTTCGAGGTGTCCATAATCAGGAATTAATGGACTTCGCAGAGGCAACCGTCAGTTCAGGCCTCCGCGTCGTCCATTAATTCCTGATTATGGACACCTCGTCCGGCAATGTCCCTTACTTATCATAGTATTTTGATAGGATAATCCCTTTTTAAATCTTTTTAAAAGCAGGCTATTTTGGAGATTCCTCTGCATACCACTAGAGGGAGCCTCATACCATAGTTAGAGAAATAGACGTTCTAGGATATTCTCCGACAACGGAGTTTACCTCCTGTACTCCGGTCACTATGCTGTGTAGCTCCAGGGATTGCTCAGCCTGGGCATTTGGTGACTTTCCGTGACTTTATGGTATAGAGGCTGGAGAAGAGAAGTAATCCATGTATGCCGATCAGGTAAAAGCCAGGACAGCTGTGCGCCATTTTGATTTGAACCTCCAGTTATTTCCTGCTGGGGTGTACGTGTGTGCAACGCAGGGGTGTGTGCTCAACGGCACCGATCGCTACAATAGTCACTGAATTAATTTAGTAGAGTGAAAGTACAATATATTACCCTCTGCAGCACCAAGTGGAAAAACTCACATACTTACAAGTACCTCAAAATTGTGCCCAAGGACAGTACTTCAGTAAATGTACTCCAACAAGCAGCAGCTCATAAAACAGACTCTCCTCCTCCCATCTGACCTCTAAAGACGAGAGCGACAGCCACTAACTGTACAGGACACTCAGGTAAACCTTCCTGATTTGTAGCTCTAATTTTGGCAAATAAACCATCTGCCTTCTCGACTGGAGGAGAAACATTTCATTCATTCTCAGTGTTCTCCTCCATCGCTGCCTCTCCTTCTCTCCAGATTCTAAAGAAAACACTGAGCTTCTACAGTACTACACCAGAGAGGCTCATGAATAAATCATTCAGGGCTGCAGGGATTTGAGTGTTTCCACCAACACACACACACACACACACACACACACACACACACAAACATACAACCACACACAGCCCTACAAATCCTTTAACAAATAAGAAATAATGAAAGGATTCCTTCCCGTGGTCGATCATTTCTCTGACATTATGTCACAGAGCACAATCGAGCTTTCTCACAACACACACACGTCACACACATGTGAGTCACTGCATGTCCATCAGCTGAATGCTGCGTGTTCATTGGCTGCTAGAGAAACATAACAAGAAAAACCAGATCAGGTTGTACTCCAAGGAAACCGAGGAGTGTTTGTGATTGTGGACATGTAATAATGAACACAGCTGAGGAGAATTAGTGCTAATATTAGGCTAGGCTAACAAGCTAACAGTGTGCTGTCAGCTTCACACACTGAAGGTTGTCGAAGAGACAGAGGTTTTAAATCTCTGACAGTTGATTCCAACTCTACGCTGTGACCTGCTCCGGCCAACAGATCACATGACAGGCAGAAGACACGACACATTTAAAGCTACAACATTTAAACTGACACACAAGTAAGAGAAGAGTTTGAAGAATGGCTGTTTTAAAATAAACCAAAAAAAACAAACACTTTCTGGTCTCTGGACGACAAAAGGACAAAGACATTACATGACACACACAGGACGGAGGAAAGGCCAAAGATGAGCAGCAGACGGAGCAGCAGACGGAGCAGCAGCCCTCAGCAGAGCAGGACAGCAACACAAACCTCTGCACACAGAGACAACTTCAACCTGAAGCTCAGGAGTGTCAGCTGGAGAAGACCAAACTTGTCAGTCACCCTCTCGGTCAGGATGGAGCTCATTTTATCTGCATTGTGTGTGTGTGTGTGTGTGTGTGTGTGTGTGTGTGTGTGTGTGGAGGTCACACACACACACACACACACACACACACACACACACACACACACACACAGCAAACCCGCCCGATGATGCAACACAAGGTGGTCATGGAAACGGCTTGTGTTGCCTCAGCAACAGAGGAGGATGCTGTGGTGACCAGGCCACTTGGTCCGTCCGTCCGTCTGCCTGTCTGTCTGGACTCACAGATCTCCTTCTCTCTCCACCATGTGTGAAGTGTGTGTGTTGGTGGTGTTGAGTTGTCGGAGGTATCGGGGGTGTCGGGGGTGTCAGGGTGGGAGATGAGTGGGTATTGGAGTTATTTTCAAACGTAATGAATGAACTTAGCATTACTGTTTGAATTTATGGTTCAAAATAAAACTCCACAAGGAGAAAACTGGCTTCAGTGTAGAACGATTCATCCTTCAACGATTTGTTTTTATGACAGGAGTGGTCGAGTCTGTTTGTTCTCAAACACATTATTAACCAGATAATCAATAATCGATAATCGATAATGACATGCCCATAATTAACAGAGTGCAACAACAAGGTCTGTTTTCATAATAAAGGGAAGACTTGAAATATGTTGTTAGATGTGTAAGTCTATATGTCACAGCGTCTGAGTGAAGACAGCTGCACGCGGAACAAGATTTTATTTCCGCCTAAAACAAATTACATTTGAAAAGTGATGCAGCTGCAAGTCTCTAATAAGCCACAGTGAAACATCTCAACGAGACCTCCGACAACTTTAATGCTGATAAAGTGAATCAGAACCGGTTTTAGTCGAGTACTCAGGTGGAACGTACCATTGTGGAGATTCCACCAAAAATGGCATCTTTGCCATTTAAGATTTCTCAGGTATCCATTCAGGCTGCGCTCAGACTGAACAGGTCAACATTACAGATATATTTCCTTCATTGTCTCTCTATAATCTTTGGATAAAAACATCAAGCTAGAAAATACTTGACACAAAGTCACACTGCTCCAATAATCTAGAAAAAAACATGTGATGACTTTGATATATTCACAACAATCGTAGGTGGAATAACACACCTAGAGCCATATGTGTTTCATGTCTGTTTCTCTGCAGAGTGCAGCTTTTGCACACCTTAGGGTCGACAGGTGCGTAGGAGAAACTTGGAAATGACTCCCGCACCTGATGAAGGTCTAAGTACCAAAATGTTGTTGTCAATAAACCTGATCACAGGTGAGGCCGACAGTGTGCGGGAGACTTTTTATAATGTCTGTTTCTCTGACATGAGTATTTTTAAATTGGTTCATTTTCCAATAATATAATTATCTCTGAAGTCCATCCAGAACAAATGAATCTACTCAGAAATGTAAATCAGTAAAGCGCATGATGAATGGAGACTTTGACTGTTCAGTGATTCAGATCATATTAAATAGATTTTCCTCCTCCTTCACTCTTCTTCTGGTTTAGTTTATTTTGAAGATGTACATTTCTGCAGCAAACACCTTTGACACGGTGCATTCAGTCTGCTGAAGTATAAAGAGGTCTTAATGAACTGGATCGTCCACAGTATCAAAGATAGCTAAGATTTCAAGCTAAATCAGTCTGTTGTCCTGTAAAATATGTTTAACACAACAACAACCACAGATCCAAGGAAACACACAAGACTGACGACATGAAGGTGACGAGTTTAGCTGAATTCAGAGCACAAATGAGTTTTTTGTTCCCTCACTGACACCTCTCTACTGTCTTTAGGAGAGTAAACCACAGATGGATCAGAACACTGTTAACATCGTCAGACGTGAGGACGGAATCATGATGGACAGTTTGAAACAAAACGGATGAGGAGGACATTATATCCTTTTTTATTCAACACATTGTTCTTCCTTGTCAAACCGGGCACATACAATACCCACAATGCACCTCTCCCTCTGACACCACAGACATCACTCAAGAAGACCCTAAACACTCAAAGAAAAGTGGGGTTTGACTCACATGCGTGCAGGGAGAAGTGTTTCCGCTCTGAGGATGCCGTGTTTCCGGCGGCTGAAGGTATGGGAGGAGCCACGGTCGAGCCCAGCGAGCCCACGACTGGACGGATGGAGGAGGCGACGGCCGCTGCCGTGCTGGAGGAGTCTCCGCCCTCTCCCAACAGGTGCTGGATGGAGTGGAGCTGGAAACAGGGGTCAGAGAGCAGGACGGAGGCAGCTCGAGAAACTCTGAGGGGGTAAAAGAAGAAGGCAGAGGACAGAAGAGGTCAGACCTCAAATCATCAGAACCAGAGGAACATTTTACTTTGGAAGAAGTTGAAGAAGTCACATCTCTTCACTCTGATCAAGATGCATCCAATCAAATCACTATTCTGAAGTCTGTCCTGATTCTAGAGCAACAGCCTGTAGTGTAACACCTGAGAGAGGCGGGACAAGTCTTTTCCCACCTGTTCTGAGTGTTGTGTGCAGTTTAACAGCCCATCAAGGATCGATGGGATCAATAACTGGTCTCTCACGTTTGACTACTCGACATGTGTTTGTTGACATTAGAGGAGAGACTTGGCCTGATCAGAGTCAGGAACGACTGGTTCAACAGAAAACAGGATTTGTGTGTTTAAAGTTTCTTCATTAAGATTCAGTAACACTTGGTCCCCTCTGTTTGTCTTCAGATCAAACTGAAGAGACTCTCTGACCAACACTGACTCTGCAGACAGACCACATCAATCAGATGGATGTGATTTAATGTGTGAGTCAGAGAGCTTCTCTCTTATCTGCCAGTAAACAGAGCCAGCAGGTAGAAACAACCTCAACATCCTACCTCTACCTGCCTCCTCTTCTTTAGTCAAAACCATCTCTCTCTCTGTTGGATTCCAGCTAATCAAACCCTCCCCTCCCTCCCCCCCCTCCCCCCGGCGCCACTCACTCACTCCAGCCTCTGTTCATCAATCTTTAATGGCGGGGCTTCCACAGACCTGCGTCCCACTCTCTCTCCTTTGTGTCTCCTGATGGATACTGTACTCATCTCTCTTCCTCTTTTACTATTTCTGGACTCTTCTCAGAGTCGACCTGCAATGATGTAGCGCTGTAGTGCTGTAGTGTTGTAGTGTTATAGTGATGTAGTGATGTAGTGTTGTAGTGCTGTAGTGATGTAGTGCTGTAGTGCTGTAGCGCTGTAGTGATGTAGCGTTGTAGTGATGTAGTGCTGTAGCGCTGTAGTGATGTAGCGTTGTGCTGTAGTGATGTAGTGATGTAGTGCTGTAGTGATGTAGCGTTGTAGTGCTGTGGTGCTGTAGTGATGTAGTGCTGTAGCGTTGTAGTGCTGTAGTGATGTAGTGATGTAGCGTTGTAGTGCTGTAGCGCTGTAGTGATGTAGCGTTGTGCTGTAGTGATGTAGTGATGTAGTGCTGTAGTGATGTAGCGTTGTAGTGCTGTAGTGCTGTAGTGATGTAGTGATGTAGCGTTGTAGTGATGTAGCATTGTAGTGATGTAGCGCTGTAGTGATGTAGTGCTGTAGTGATGTAGTGCTGTAGTGATGTAGCGTTGTAGTGATGTAGTGCTGTAGCGCTGTAGTGATGTAGTGCTGTAGCGCTGTAGTGATGTAGCGCTGTAGTGCTGTAGTGATGTAGTGCTGTAGCGTTGTAGTGCTGTAGCGTTGTAGTGATGTAGCGTTGTAGCAGTGTAGTGCTGTAGTGATGTAGCGTTGTAGTGCTGTAGCGCTGTAGTGATGTAGCGTTGTAGCGATGTAGCACTGTAGTGATGTAGCGTTGTAGTGCTGTAGCACTGTAGTGATGTAGCGATGTAGTGCTGTAGTGATGTAGCACTGTAGTGATGTAGTGTTGTAGTGCTGTAGTGTTGTAGCGCTGTAGTGCTGTAGTGTTGTAGCACTGTAGCGCTGTAGCACTGTAGCGATGTACTGATGTAGCGCTGTAGTGCTGTAGCACTGTAGTGATGTAGCGTTGTAGTGCTGTAGCACTGTAGTGATGTAGCGATGTAGTGCTGTAGTGATGTAGCACTGTAGTGATGTAGTGTTGTAGTGATGTAGTGTTGTAGCGCTGTAGCGATGTTGTGTTGTAGCACTGTAGCGATGTAGTGTTGTAGCGCTGTAGCGCTGTAGTGTTGTAGCACTGTAGCGATGTACTGATGTAGCGCTGTAGTGCTGTAGTGTTGTAGCACTGTAGCAATGTACTGCTGTAGCGATGTAGCGATGTAGTGCTGTAGTCTTGGTGGGTGGTAGCGTTCGAGATGTTGACATCTTGTCCCGTTTCCATATTGATAGGACCATGATGACACTCTTTTATCATGCTTTTATTGAGACTGTGTTAGCTTTCTCACTTGTGTCATGGTTCGGAAACCTGCCCTTAAAAGAAAGGAACTCGCTCAACCAGATCATCAAATGGTCTGGTCGGCTTATTGGAGAGATACAGCTGAGCCTGGAGTCGCTGTGCACCAGACAGTTGCAGCGACTAGCCAGCATCATCTCCAATGACGTCTCCCATCCTCTTGCGAGTGAGTTCCAGCTCCTGCCATCTGGACGGAGATTCATAGTCCCAAGATCTAGGACCACACACTATAGGAACAGCTTTGTCCCTGCTGCTGTTTCCCTTTTAAATAAGTCCTAATGCACTTTGAAGTCTATTCTGTGACTTGTTGTTGTTATTTATCTATTTATCTTTATCTATTATTATTAATTATTTAGATAATTATCTATTATCTATTTATTTCTATTTATTGAAAATGTTTTTTAAATCTATTTATTGTCTCTTGTATCATCACTTTGTCGTATCTTATCTGCTTTTAATCCTGCTCAGTGAATTTAGGAAGTACCCATGTCTGTTTCATGCTGTGTGTTAACTCGTCTTCTGTATGTCCTGTCATCAATGTTTGTGTGACGCCCTCTCCTCCCGCTACTGCACAACAAATCTACCTACGGGTAATAATAAAGTAAACTGAACTGAACTGATCACTAATCTGAGGCCCAACACTACTAATTGTAGCCTCACTTTTCTCCTGCTGGTCCATCCAGATGAAACCATCAGACTCGTGTGAGCCGAAAGAACTAGACATCTGTTTGATTTCATGATCAACTGAAACTATGAAGAACAAAGATGACTCTGACTCATACATGTCTCTGTGGTCTTCAGAGGGAAACATGGATCTGCTCCTCAGCTGCTGATAGGTCACCTGTGTCCCTCACAGGAGGAGTCCAGACGGGCCGACATGGAAACATGCTGACATTTTCCCCTAAAGTGGACTCTGACCTTCTCACTGCAGCAGCCATGACACCTCACACAGAGACACTGCTGTCTGTCCTTCATCCTGTCTTCACCTTCACCTCTCTGTCTGTCTGTCTGTCTGTCTGTCTGTCTGTCTGTCTGTCTGTCTGTCTGTCTGTCTCTCAGAGGTCTGTGTCTTGTTTCCACAGTGAGTCTCAGTCAGGAGCAGAGGACATGTTGTGTTGGAGGAGTCTTGTGATTCACAGGGCTGCATAATGTCACCGACTGTGTCTCAGTCAGAGTGTGTTTCACGTCAGCCGTCCATTGTGTTCTGTGTCCTTTAATTATAAACCAACAAAAGCACAATTCATTTCTAATGACACGCAGACTTTCAGGGGAAGCAAGTAACTGTTGAAGAAGAGACAAAAGAGAACCGGGCCCAGCGGACCGGCTCCACCTCATGATGGATGATCTTTAAAGTAACCTGACTGCTCGTCAGTGTCAGATCTCATCCTGGTCGTCTTACCAACCACAAACTACAGGACTGTATTGTGTTGACTGAATCAATTTCAGCTCTCAGTCACACAATGAACAGAACACGAGTAATGAGACACATTCTCAGGAGAAAACCTGAGAAACCATGAACTGATAATGTGGATCCAGAGGCTGCAGGCGGCTCGTGTCAGGATCAGTTTCATCTGCAGTTACATTAGAGCCTCTCGAATGAATACTTTGATATTAACTGTGGATGGAATGACTTCCTCTCCGCCCTGCAGAGCCCTTTACTGTCTTTTAACTCGTGTTTTGGTTTCACCAGCCCGTCATCGCTGCCTCTCAGCTCAGTCTCCAGGATATAATGTGAACAGATACGTCCAGAAGTTGACATTTGTACCAAACATGTCATATCACGTTCACATTATATGATTATTAGCTGACCTTTACATCAGGAGGTGGAGGAGGTGATGTTATTACAGACAACGAGGACACCTGCAGACTTCAGAACAGGCTGCGATTCACAGCTCCAACCAGCTCCGTCTGTGATCGTGGCGACCACATCAGGTATTTTAATCCAATTCAAATTTTACCACATTGATCACTGGACAAGAAACTTCTATCACAAAACAGAAACAATCTTGAGTCGTCTTTCCAACAATCACCAACTCAACATGAAACATTCTGCCTCACATCACAGGAGCTGCTGTCAGCCTGTTTCCATCCTCACTGCCTCAGAAATGTACAAATAAATTCTGTCTGTTTGCTGATGAAGAAAATCAACAAGGCAGTCATGTCTTTCTCATGGGCATCGCTGTCTGACCAATCACATCCCTCCTGAATCTGAGAGAGAGAGGAGGAGGAGGAGGAGGAGGAGGAGGAGGAGGAGGAGGAGGAGGAGGAGGAGGAGGAGGAGGAGGAGGAGGGGAGGAGGAGGAGGAGGAGGAGGGTCTGGGATTGGTGAGGGACGCTGAGGGGAGGAGGATTAAACCGGAGTGGTGGAGAGGAAGAGGAGGAGGAGCTGGGAAAGCACCAGAAGAGGCAGCTGAGAGCGAGAGTGGAGCAGACGGGAGGCAGCAGCGACTGCAGTCAGCTCAGCCTCCACACACACACACACACACACACACACACACACATCTGGATCATCAGTGACATCTGGAGAACTCTCCTCGTTCTCTGTGGAGACAACGAGGAGCTTAGCGCTGCATGTTTCATGTTTGGGATGTCGGGGGAAGAGAAGTGAAGCCGTGTGAACATCTTTGATCCTCCCACAGCTGAGAGGAAGAAAAGGACAAATCAGCCGGAGGAGAAAAAAAGACACACAGTGTGAAAGCTGCTGCCGCTGCCTGTGACTGACTGACTGAGAGAAGAGAAGTGAAGTGAAGTGAGGTGAAGTGAAGTGGACAGGATGCTGAATGCTTTGAAAATCTGATCCGGGACTCGGGGCGGGCTGTGGGCGGCAGACCGCCGTGGCCGTGATTCACAAAACCCGACTTGGCGTGAAAACAAAGACACCAACTAAGCCGAGGCTCCCGCATCACGAGACGAGCTGCCGAGTGAAGAGCAGAGGGAATCAGCTCGGGTGGGGAAGTTGAAGGTTTGTTTGGAGAGATGCTCTGCAGCCAGGTCCGACTACTTCTCTGGAAATGAGTCTGATGTCGGCTTAATGCTCGAGAGAACTCGGTCATAAAAGGAAACAAATTGTGGGACTCAGGATTCAGACAGGACGTCAGTCTACTGATGGATTGTAGAGGTGAGAGCAAGTCACAGCTGCTCTGATGATGTTTCCTCTGTATGGAATAAAAACTGACGACCAGGGAGAATATTTTAACATCGCAATGTGCTCCATCTGTGTTCCACTGTTCCAAACACCTGGATAAGTTTTAAACTTTGACGCTTATCTTTGAACCACAATTCTCCCTTTCATTCACTTGAAAGACTGCAGCAGAGTTGGCTTTGGTTCCATCTGCTGAGCGAGCAGGAGTGTTTGTTGACACACCTGCACCTCTCACTGATCTCCTGTTTTCCTGTTGGCCTCTCCAGATGGCCTGCCGTGCTGCCTGGTGGATGCAGATGCAGTCGCCTCATTCAACATTAACAGGGCTGAACAAAACAAACGATCAGCTGGAAGCACACATGAAACTGAGCCAGTGAGCTTTTGTTTTTTGCCCTGTGGCTTCAACACAGCAAAGCAAATAAGATTTCAGTCTTAGACGTGTCATGAAAACGATCAGAGGCTCAGAGTGAAACACTGACTCTTGGAGATTCGCCCTGTGGCAGAAACACGAGCAGCAGAGAAGATACTTCACTTCAATGTGTAACTGGAACCAGATCAAAATGAAAACTGTTCAGTGGGATGTGTTAGTCCGTCAGGAGTCTGTTTGTGTTGTTCAACGAATGAGATGAATCTGACTGAAGAAGGATGTGAAGCTTCATGTTCTCACTGCTGTAAAGAGGAGACGGTGACAGAGATATAAGAAACAGGTCTGATGCCCACAGAGCTGCTGGCGTCATGTTGTGTGTTGCTGGTAACGCTGGAGTCCTGCAGGGTGTGGTAGCAGCTTCACCATCATTGTGGCCCGTTGTTGTGTTGTTGGTCTGGCTCAGCCCGGTCCAGACCTCCATCTGCCAGTCTCAGGACTCTTCTCAGGCGGCCCGCTGCCTCTGTGCCTCCGACATCCTGAGCTGCACCGCTGCCGGCCTGGAGCGGGTCCCCGCAGAAATGCCCGTCTCTGCCGTCACTCTGGATCTCAGCCACAACCAGATCGAGAAGCTGGAAGGGGGCGCCTTTGAAGGACTTTATCGACTGGAGACATTACGGTTAGCTCACAACCTGCTGACCGCCGTTCAGCCGGGAGCATTTCGAAACACCTCTGGGACTCTGCTCCAACACCTGGACTTGTCATCCAATCAGCTTCGGGTTTTGGAGCCGCATTATTTCCAGGATTTGCCCGGACTGAAGGAACTGCTGCTGTTCAACAACCGGATCGTCCGTGTGGAAAGCAGAGCTCTGGCAGGACTGAGCAGCCTCCGCAAGGCCTACCTCAGTCACAACCTGCTCACTGACTTCCCCTTCTTTTCTATCCAAGAGCACAACTACCCTCACCTGTCCATGCTGGACCTGTCCTCAAACCGCCTGCCTAAACTTCCCCTGGAGGACATATCAAAGTTACCCCTGTCAGTGCAGAGCGGTCTGTACCTGCACAACAACTCTCTGGTGTGTGATTGCTCAATGTACACACTCTTGCTGCACTGGGAGCAGCGAGGCTTCGCCTCCGTCACAGAGTTCAGGCAGGAGCACACCTGTCTGGCCTACGGGATAAAGAGAGTGCGCTTCTTCAGGAATGACCGGTACTCTGAAACATGTAACCTGACGGCCATGATCGGGCTGCTGAAGTTGCAGAACAGCAGTGTCTCGGTGAAGGCCGGGGAGCCCGTGGTGCTGCACTGTGTGACCACTCTGAGCGGGCAGCACGTCACCTTCCTCTGGGTGTCGCCCACTCAGGAGTATGTTGCGCCACCAGGAAACAACGACTCATTAAAGATGTTCACCAACGGCAGCCTGAAGATCGTGGCAGCACGTGCAGAGGATTCTGGGATCTACTGGTGCATTGCCCAGGACCTGCAGCGGCAGCGCAACGAGACGCGGGAGGTCAACGTGACGGTGGTGCCGCACCCTGGCCACGAGCTTCATGAGTCCTTCAACACGGGATTCACCACGCTGCTGGGCTGTGTGGTGAGCCTGGTGCTGGTCCTCATGTACCTGTACCTGACGCCCTGCCGCTGCCCTCCCTGTCGCAAGGCCTCCGCCCCCGCCACGGCCACCTCGAGCAAGGGGAACGAGGCCGGGGCAGGGAGCGCCCAATCCTCCATCCTCACCCCCACCCCGCCGGCATCCACTGAGGGCCCGGGCCGCAAGGTCAGTACCAACAAGCATGTGGTGTTTCTGGAGCCAATCAAAGAGCAGCAGAACGGCAGACTGAGGGCGGGGCCTGTAGCAGGGGGACACCTGGGGCCGGGGTTACTGCTAGGGGCAGAGCAGCACTCGAAGCAGCAGAGGGCAGGAGAGACGGACTCCATCATGTCCGTCTTCTCAGACACTCCCATCATCTCGCCATAGCAACGGGACCAATAGAGAGACACAGACTAAGATCACCTGTCCCTCACTTCCTGTTTCTCTGGTCACCTCCTCACCACCTCCCACTGCACCCAGCACTCCTCCTGAGCAGACCAGCGATCCACTCTGACCGACAGCTTCTCACCTTTAGCTTCTCAGATGAAACAGATCAAGTGCAATTTAAACCAAATGAACTATTGTTTTCCTCACTCAGCTCCACGGCCACGAACCAACGCACTGTGACGGGACGCGCTCTCACAGACGGACAGCGTAGGGACGGTAGTGAGGACAGACAAACCTGTCAGGATTCAATCAGACCAAAAATAGAAAGAAGCTGCAGAAACGGTCTCAAAGTCTAAACCAGGAAACTGTAACGGCGTGCAGAAACAGCTGAGAGGACGTCAGGTCTCACAGCAGGTGCATGGACTGCTTCTCACACAGCACTGGGCTGTCCCTTTAAGCACGGCTTGTACCTTTAATGAACATTTGCTACCTTCTCGATGCCTTCTCGTCTCGTAGAGACACAGAGAGAAAACTAAGATCTTTTTGTAGAGCTTTTTAGCATCTTCTTTGTTTCTGTCAGTTAGAAAACAACCTGCGTAGTGTAGCTGCGTCTGTCACAACTGGGTTAGAGTAGACAAGTCAGACAGAAGAAGAAAAGCTTTTAGTGAGTAAAAATAGATTTTTAAAGGATAAGGTTTGATTCTCCCTCCCTCTTCCTCTCCCTCTCCCCTCCACCTCCTCCTCTGGTACATGATTACTGTCATCAGTAAGAACTTAAGTTCAGAAAAAACAAAAGAGTAATGATAAATAAAAACCTCTGGAACATCAGCTGCCATTATTAATGCTGAAGAAGAAGTAGAAGTGTCGGTGGGTTCACGTGGAGAATTTCTAAAGGTTTTTCATTTACTGTGCAGAATAAATGTGACGATGAACAGATGACGAAGACAAGATTTGCCTCTGTGGTGAATATCAGCAGGACTGAGGGGAAAATCAGGGCCGATGTGTTTTTGTGTTTTTGTCCTCACTGTATTCACTGCATCTCCCTCCTGCACTGCCTCTCCTCACTGTCTGCTGTCTTACCTGTGTGTTAATAAACCTCTGCATCTGGACTGCAGGTGACGTCTGCCTTCTTACTGTCACTGTGTGTGTGTGTGTGTGTGTGTGTGTGCGTGTGTGTGTGTGTGTGTGTGTGTGTGTGTGCATGCAGCCCTACAGCCACAGTCTTTGCATATTCAGCCTGGACAAGCTGAATACATTATTACAAAGAGTGCTTCAGGACTTCACAGTGAAGTTCTGTTTGTAGTTTCCATATTCTGCTGCTGCTGTTTGAGAAGAGACACAGTGAGCGGAGCTGCAGCAGGTTCCTACAAACTCAATATGAGGGTTTTAAAATACAGCCGAGAAATAAACCAGAAGACTTGATATGATCTAACAGGCTGTGATGTAAATGATGTTAGTTAACCTGCTGATGTCAGCAGCTTCTGTCTGTTTCAGCTGATCCAACCAGTGAACCAGTGACATCATCACCAGACTCCATTAACAAATGTGGTGATTTTAAGAGTTGTTTCATGAGGAGAAACTGAACAAACATTGTGACACTCTGAATTCTAAATCATTGGAGCCTGCTTGTAAATTCTGAATTAAAATCAAAACATTAAAGAAACATTATGTAGAAATTAGTATTTTGTGTGATTTAGACCCCCACAGTTTCTGAGTGCAGCACAACTGTTGTAAATACAAATCTCAGGTCTGAATCAACAATATAGGCTACTTCTTTGTCCCCGTGGAGAAAGTCCCCAGACTCCCTTAACAAATGTGTCAGTTTAGTGAGTTGTTGAGTTGGAGACACTTTATAAACTCTGTGAAACTCTGTCTCTGACTCATTCTGCATTATTTGGACCTTCTTGTAAATTTAGCAAATGTTCTACATGAACTTCTTTCTGTCTTTGAGTAGAAACATGGAGTCTGTTTGTCTCAGTGACGGAGGGGTTTATATGTGAGGCGACATCAGATCACAGGATGTTAACGGCAGCTGTGAACAGGCTTTTATTCTACTAGTTATTTATTGATCTTCACATTAATGTTGGCTGAGGCCCCAAATCTAAATCAAATTGTAAGAATGTAAAACCAGAAATGAGAAAATGACTCCAACAGGTGAAGCAGAGAAACAGGAAGTGAGCATGAGAAGACAGGAAGCTACTGTTGGAAATGGATTATAATCATCAGACTGTGAGCCGCCATCATCATCATCACCATCATCATCATCATCATCACCATCATCATCACCATCATCATCACATCCTCCAGTGTCAGGACCGTCACCTTCACACCGACACTGTGAACCAGGTTATTGGTTCATGTTGCGTGAAACTGAATCTCTGAGCTGTGACAAAGAGACGATCGTAAAGCTGAGACGAGTCGTCACGTTCGGCACAATTACAGCCACATTTCAAAGATGGCTGCTGCATGTAAACATAACTGTGTTATTACAGAACTCACACATCAGCCGTATCTCCTGCTGGTAACGGAACATTAAGTCATCGGTTTTGTTCTTCCTACGAATCGTTTAAGAGAACCTGTCTCCAGGTTTGACCTCTGCATGTCCTCACACATGATTGGTTGCATCACATATGCATCATCACACATTCAGTCAGTGATTGGAGAGCAGGTGGAGCAGAGTGAGACAACGCTGCAGGAAAGTGACGCTAAACGCTGCAAAACGTTCACCAGGAGTCTCATTTATAAAACTTGTGGACGCACAATGAACATCGTTCAGGTTAATAAAACCTGCCTGATCGCCTTCCTTTCATAAATCCTAAAACAACATGCACGTCTGTCGCCGCTGTTGTTTTGGGAGTCGCTGACTCGTTCAGTCGTTTACGTACGAGGACGATTTAAAAAATGTTCCACGAGCTTCAAACCAAACGGACTTATGACCTGTGTCGTACAGTCCGTCTGCTGCACACAGATCAAGACTAAAATCAAGAAAAAAATAGCACAATGCTAAATTAACATAATGCTAAATTACCATAATGCTAAATTAACGTTCTGTTCATCACCATCACCACAGCAACCAACTGTGGTTCAGTTTCTCTTTTTTCTTGGGAGTTTCTAGGATTTTATTGTGTGTACAGTGTTTGTAATGTTTCTGTCACTCTGAAGGTTTTAGCTACATGACAAAACCTTTAAGTTCAATAGATCAAACTACGTGACGACTGTGGCAGAACATAATCCTGGTTCTGATCCGATCACCAAACATGTGCAAAGCAAAAGCCAACAATGGAATCTGTGAGTAACTTTGTTCACTGTGTTCGTCAGCAGACGAGTGCAGGAGAGACGGACTGTGAGCAGAACTATTACTACAGAAAATTAACACATTGTGATTTTAAAGTTGCTAAAAAATGATCATACATCACTATTAAAAAGATTCTGGTGGCTTTGTCCACTTTCGTCATTCCTCAAAAAAGTCGCATATATAACTTCAGTATGTTTTATTCTCTGATACATGTCAGACACAGAAGCAGACAGGCTGGTACAGACATGCTGCCACAAACTGACACTTTTTACAAGGAGACAAACAACTTCAGCTGAAAGATTTAATGCTGAATTTACAACAAGGACACGATGAGTTACAATCTGTCACAGACACAGTTTCACTACGTTATAAAGTTTGTTTTAACTCAACAACTCTTAAAATCACTACATTTGTTAATGGAGTCTGGTGATGATGTGTTACTGGTGACGTAGTTCCTCTGGAAAACTGTTTCTCTGAACTAATCTTTTTCATTTCTGTATAAATATTAATCACATTGACTTGTTCATTATTTGTGAGTTAAATAACAGTTGTTGGTGATTTCACTGACATCATGTAACTGGAGCCCTGATGACACTTTCATTAAGTCGGGACACGTTTTCCTGCTCCGCTACGTTTTCTCCGTCGCCGTCCTCGAAACACATCGAGGCTTCTGTTCTAACGTGTGACACGTCGTCCTGCAGTGTTCAGCCACGCTGACCTTCATACTGCAGCTGATATAACTATCATTATTATTATTATTATGTATATTATATTATATATTATGTACATCAGAGATGATTTCAGCTGATTCATTCATGTAAATAAACACAGAGTTTAATTATTGATCGACTCAAAAACTATAAAAATAAAAAATGATGATTTCTTCTAAAATATGATCAGCACGTGTTGGGTTTAATCAATCAATACAGAAGGAGTGTGTGTTTGTGTGTGTGTTTGTGTGTGTGTGTGTGTGTGTGTGTTCATGTATTATTTATCATGAAGGGTCAATATTGTCACAATGAGGAGTGTGAGGTCAGAGCCACGCTGCCAGCACAGCGACTGCAGCTACGCTTTCCATTAATTAAAGTGAGTCTGTGTGTGTGTGTGTGTGTGTGTGTATGTGTGTGTGTGTGTATGTGTGTGTGTGTGCGTGCGTGCGTGTGTGTGTGTGTGTGTGATGTCAGCAGGCTGCTCGTGTGTTTCAGAGGATGAAGGATGAAGATGAGCTTCATGGAAACTGAACGTGACTCCCTCTCAGAACCAAACCGCTGCACACACACGTGTCAGCGGCGTTAGCTTAGCTTCAGCTTTAGCATCACAACACCTGAATGTGTGCAGAAGCTCAATCAAATCCTCAGAGCTTCATGTCAGAAAACATCCCAGCAGCCACAGACGAGCTGCAGTCACTTTCACCTCAGCACCTCCACACAGCAGCAGATGAACTGCAGCGCTAAATCTCTTCAGCAGAAACAAACCGACGCGTCACTGTTGAGGAATGACTGTGAAGATTTGTGTCTCCATGCTGCCTGGTCAGGGACAGCGTGGACAGTTTGTCCTGCAGAGAGACGCTCGAGGTCGGGACGAATTACTGTGAGTGAACTTTAAGAGTTTGTGTTCACAGAGAGCGCTGAGAGCAGCTGGAGGCCCAGAGAGTCACCGAGACATAAATACAGCATAATAAACCTTTACTGCATCTTCTGACACACACACACACACACACACACACACACACACACACACACACACACACACACACACACACACACACACACACACACACAGGGTGATGGCTCATTACTCTGCTCTGTTCATTTCCTTTGTTGCCTTCGTGCTGTTATTCAAATCAACACGATCTCAGAAGCGTCTCGGTTCATCGTCTGCAGCCATAAATCACTGAGAGCAGCTGTGACGCTCGACCTCGTCCTGTGACGTGGTTAACATGGAGGAGCAGCACGCGGTCCTGATCCCAGCGACAGGCGGCGTCACACGGACCAGCAGGAGACTCGTCCTGCAGGTGTGGTCACACATCAGCTAACCAGAACCAGAGCTCAGAACCAACTGTGGACTGTGAGGGCGGGTCAGCTGCAGGTCAGATCTCTTCTCTCGTCTGGTTCAGCCAGTTGGATTTTTCCTCCTACCGCTGATGTGATTGGTTGACGTTGGTCTGTGACAGACAGCCGCCACTTCTCAGGCGGTTCTGTGAACAAACACAAGAAGGAGCTGTTCTTCAGGCGGTCGCCATCTTGTTTCCTGTCCACGTGTGTGTGTCATACGTCGGGCTGTACGGTAGACTCTGACTGGAGCTTTACTCTGTTAGTGTTTCACTCCAGCAGACCAGCAGACGCCCACTCACACAGCCGGAGACTCAAAGTGTGACGCGACGCCATCAGCCTGTTGTACGAGCTCGCCCAGAAAAGGAAGAGCAACTGTTTACAGTCGACGTCCACATGAGGCGGAGGAGCAGCTGGGCGGGCGGAGGAGATGTTCAGAGGTGGATGTGTTTAGTTCTGACTGCTTACAGGAGCAGATAAACACGTTTCTGTCACTGCCAGTTCAGTGGAGTGTGATGAAGGTCAGAGCGAGTGATGAGGAGGAGACTGACCCAGACACCAGAACCAGAACAGACAGACGAGCAGACGAGCCCGTGTTTATACTGAGCAGCAGTAAACACTTATTAGAACAGTTACAGGCTGAGACGGTTCTGATTCTGGTCCTGAGTGCAGGACTGAAACATGTGGTGACGACAGATTTGATCAGCAGGGCTGCAACAAACAGCTGTTTCTGTTATTGATCAATCTGCTGATTATTTTCACAACTAATAGATTTTTCAGCCCTGACGGCTCATCAGTCATCGTCGGATCACATCTGGATCATTATGGCCCGGTTGTCTACAGGTCCACTTCTGTGTGCGGTTGCTCTGAGTGCTTCCAGTTAAAGAGCTGAGCTCTTCAGAACAGCTCTGGTGACGTCACCGTGGTTCTGTTTCTACCGTCTGTTCGTCTTCTGCGGGTCATGTGATCGCCCACATCCTCCTCACATCCTCCTCGCGTCCGTCACACAGCGGCTGTTTGTATCCACATATCAGGGCGTTTGTCTGAAGTGACAGTAATTATTAAATTACCATAATTATCATCATAATTATCATAATAATAATTACAGTAATTCATACATTCACACTGATGGCGGCGGCTGCCATGCAAGCTGCTGACCAGCACCACCAGGAGCAGTTTGTGGTTCAGCATCCGGCCCAAAGACACTCCAACATGCAGACCAGGGGAATGGAACCAGCGACCTTCTGAGACCAAGACGCTGGATCCACCTCTGAGATCTGAGTGATCTGAACGAGCTGCTGAAGCGTCGCTCGTCACACAGATGTTGTCTGAACAAACACTTCAGCCTCCATTAAGGAGGAATCCCCCATGATGCTCTCTGCTCCACTAAAACACATCGCTTCAATTATTCATCAGCACCACAGAATAAATAAAAGCCACGTGAAGAAGAGTTCCATCTCTCTGTGGACTCACACCAGACCAACAAACTGCTGAGGAGATGAGACTCTGCTGTCGACGGTTAAACCAGAACCAGAACCAGCTGCCTCAGGTCCGAACGTAACGCTGCACAAACACCTGAAACATTAAACAGCCTGCGGTTCTGTTCTTTAACACTACAGACCCGTGTGGATGTGGGTTGATCACATCTGATCCACACTGATCAGACTCTAATATCCTGTCCTACTGGTGCCTTTAAACTGATGTGAAACAACAAAAACTGATTCTTCAGATTCTTCTGTCCACCGGGCAGAACCAAGCCTCCCTCTTCTCCACCCAGAAGAACTGGAGCTGATCTCCATCAAACCGCTGGGGCTGGGGGCGGAGTCAACATGACCGAGGAACAACTTAAACCTCATGACCGCCATTTTAAACATCCAGAGTTAGTGTAGCCTGGAGTTGGATTATCCTCAGAGGAACCAAGAAAAGCTTTTCACTGCCGGTCGGCACCAGCGCGGCCCGAGTTAGACAGTAAGCTAAAGGCCGGAGCTTACAAACGCTAACAGCAGCAGCTTACGTTCAGAAGGATCTGAGCCAGCAGCAAAACCTCAAGACGCTGAAATCTGAGACGTAAACAGTCACGTCACCTCTGCAGCCTGTGAAAAAGCAAAGGCTGAACAAAAAAGGCTCAAACATCGTTGAGTAAGGAGGAAGGAGGTCTGAGAACGAGATGAAACGTAACATGAAGAAACTTAAATCGTGACCTCAGCAGAGTCACAGAGAGGTTTTACTCCCATGATGCCACACTGCTGATGTAAACATGTTCAAGTTATCTTAATGTGTCGTTATGAGAAAAACATGTTTAAATATTAAACTAAACTCCGGCTGAATGAATCCCGGCTGCTTGCAGTCTGTTTACTGGCTGCAGGTCGTGCTGGCTGCTGACGGGCCACTAAATCTAATAAGTGTCAGATGTGTAAACAAATGAATTACACTAAGGAGGATAAATGAGGCGATGTGATCAGAGCTCATTTATTTATCATGTTAGCTGTTTCTGACTCCATCTGCTCCGTCAGTGCAGCCAACTCACTGCTGCTGCACAGACAGACGCTCCTCCACCCGTCCACAGACACACTGATGGTTTCTATACATGTAGGAGCGTCCTGTCAGAGGGGAGCTGCACCTGAGCAGCACCTGAGCTGCACCTGAGCAGCACCTGAGCTGCACCTGAGCTGCACCTGAGCAGCACCTGAGCAGCACCTGAGCAGCACCTGAGCTGCACCTGAGCAGCACCTGAGCAGCACCTGAGCTGCACCTGAGCTGCACCTGAGCTGCACCCGAGCAGCACCCGAGCTGCACCTGAGCAGCACCTGAGCTGCACCTGAGCAGCACCTGACCTGCACCTGAGCAGCACCTGAGCAGCACCTGAGCTGCACCTGAGCTGCACCTGAGCTGCACCTGAGCTGCACCTGAGCTGCACCTGAGCTGCACCTGAGCTGCACCCGAGCTGCACCTGAGCTGCACCTGCTCTTCGTTTCACATTCAGTCAGAAAGCCTTCTGGACAGACACGTTGGACGTAGCTGATTCAGTTGAGGGAAACAAAGCGCTCTGTAATATCGTCTGTTAGCTCGTGTGAGGAAGCTTGACTCGTGTGTTCACCTGTCAAACACACATCAGGTGTTCAGTTCACTTCTGGTGTCGAGCAGCTGACACACAGACGGCTGCAGGCAGGAAGTTCTGACCCACACTCTGTCTTTAACGCAGCATTGGTTTGTGAGCTCAATGCTAACACATAATGGCAATTACCAGTTACATGCTAATGGAACTTAGCATGGAGATCTTAACAAACGATCCTCTTCGCTGTGATAATAAAACCTTGTGGTTGTTTTTAATATGTACAGCCGAAACATGATGATCTGTCAGTGTCACTCATTCTGTTTCCCTCCTTTCTCTCTCAGATCTACACATCCAGCCTGGACTCTCTCCTCCGGCCCGCAGACCACTACAAGCCTCCGCCTGACTCTCCACCCGCTGCCCTCTGACCCTTCATATGTCTGTCATCTCCTTCTCCACCTCCCCCACCTTCTCCTCCCCCACCACCTCCTCCACCTTCTCCTCCCCCACCACCTCCTCGTCCTTTTTCCTCAGACCTTCCTCCTCGTTCTGACCATCAGCGTCTGCCACCTTCAATCTGTTGTTTCCACGGTAACAGAAGACCACCGGGAAGACAGGAAACCTGCTTCAGCACCGACACACACACACACACACACACACACACACACACACACACACACACACACACACACACACACACACACACACACACACACACGCTCACACTCTTTCTATTTAGGTTGTTGTGAGTATACATGCTGTTCTGTAAACACAGACTGATGTGTTGTCAGCAGGTGGAGCTGACACACTCTGTCCACTAGAGGGCGTTCACATATTCACACATATCTTTTAACGCTACAGGCTAACGTTAGCTCACAATGCACGCACAGCGTTTGTTTGTGACGCTTCACATCAGCAGCTGAGTTCTGCTGACAGACCCGAGACGCTGCAGAGACTCACTCACGTTAGACGATATCTTTAAAAATGCACTCATAGATCGAACGAGTGGGATGCAAACAGAACATGGAGTCAGAACTCTGAACTCGTTTCTATGACCAGAACAAACTGACTGGTTTCATATCAGGCTGCTGACACGCTAACAGCATGTTCACCATCACAGTTTACATGTTAGCATGCTAGCATTCCCTAATTAGCACTAAAGAAAATAGATAGTGACGACGTTTCTCTGTAGCTAACTGAAGTTAGCATCACTCTGGTTCCCCTGTTGGATTATTGATTATTAGATTCTGGATTATTGCAAATAATAATGTGTGTGTCCAACTCAAGGTTCTGATCCGTCCAGGTTCTGTTGATCCACTCTGTGATGTGTGAAGCTAAATTAACTGTGTAGCAGTAAGAAGCTAATGCTAGGCTACAAACAGATGACATCACGGTCACATGACTGAAGCGTCTCCACCACTAAGAGTCTTACTGCACAATTACTATCCAGGTTTTCTATAAACTGATCAATGTACAAGTTGTAAAGTCAGAGTTAGAACAGTGTGTAACTAAAGTGGCTGTAAAGACGGACTAGTGAGTAGATGAGTCTCCGTGTTCGCTGTGAGGACGTTTAATGTCCCCGACAACCTCTGTAGTCTCATTCAGACACTCGTTAGCAACCGCTAACTGTTTCTAACACATGAAGAGCTTCATGATTAAACTGTGGAACATTAATGATGATTTTATATGTTCGTCTGTGGTGACCACACAGCTTATTACTCACATTTAACTGGAAACACATTCAACACACTCACAGACTTTGAGATGAGGGGACAGAAAGTGCTAACATGCTAACATGCTAACTGATTCCTGGTTGTAGGACTACAGACTACATCACTGTATGAAGGATGAATGAAGTAGAACATGTTGAGACTGTTAAATGTGCCAACTGGAACACGTTACGAATAAAGAAATAAATAAATAACTGACTGAATACAGAGCAGGAGCCTCTGCAGTGAGCTGCCTCTGCTCTCAGGTTAGACTACAGGTGAAGCCTGCTGCTGACTGTGTAAAGCTCTGAGCTGCCCGTCGGCTGAACTGTGGCTGTAATTTAGATCAGACTACAGCAGAGAGGTGACGTGTGACTGAAATGTACTTCGACTGCACTCTCGTGTTATTAAATGTGATGAGAAACTGGCGTGCGTCTCGTCTGCTTCCTCTGACAGAATGTTTGTCATCCTGATCTTTGACACTTTCTCTCCTCAGCGTCTCTCGTCGTGACCGATTCCACAACATCAGGAACATTTCTACGATTTGTAAATCAAATCTACGACTAAACCACATTAATGATGCAAATGACCTCCGACCATCACAAGCAAACAAATTGTCAGGCTGTCGTCATGGCAACAGACATGTTTATCTCATCCTCCATCTGTGAACTCTTGAACCAGAGGACAAACTGAATAAGTGCAGCGTCAGCAGGTCCGACCGACCGCCAGAATCAGAACTGATGAGCAGCTTCGGTCACATCAGCTCTGACTGCTGATTAGTGATGCTGACATCTGATTCTTACACTGAAGCTGAAGGGAACAAATGTAGTGAAGTGAATTAATGTTGTGTCTTCAGTCCTGTGAGCAGCTGTGATTAATGACACACTGGACTGTTCAGCCCGACCAGAACCACACACATGAAACACATTAATTATGTCAGTGATCCGGTCAGGCATGTCAGCCCTGTTCACCACCTTAGTCCAGTGTGTTAGCATGCTAACGTTAGCTAATGATCAGTCAACACAGCTGAGGCTGATGATGTCATCGGTGCTGCAGGTGTGTGGACACACTGACATGTTCACCTGGTGACGGCAGTGGATGAAGAGTGGGTTCATCCTGAGGGGACCATGAACAGTTCGGTCTTTGTTCATGTGAGTGCAGGAAGCGTTGCTGAGCCGGACCGGAGGACCCCAGAACCTGATCCTGACACTCGGGTCAGTTCTACAGTGAGAACCCGTTCTTGTTATTTACAACACGTCCAGGTTTGAGAGCTTTTCTGGGTTTGCTCCACAGAAGTGACAGCAGACGGATCTGTGGTGGTTTTTACAGCCAGGCAGCTCCTGCTGTCGACTGACGAGATCATCTGAAGAGATTCTGAACAAAAAACTTCAACACACACGTCTTTGTCTCCTTCACTGTTGTTGTTGTAGTTGACCTGTCAGCGTGACGGTCGGCCCTCCGGACCGAGACAGCCTCCCTCTCTGGGGGTGAGAGCCTGACAGCGTCCTCTGCTTCCTGATGGTTAACGAGGACTTTGTTCTCCTCTGACGAGCTCACAGATGTTCTCACTGCGTCTTTCACTCGTGTTGCATCACTGCTGCTCCTTTCACCACATTCATCACCATCATCATCTTTTCATTCAGTCGGCTCATCAGAAAGCTTTAAAGTCTCTCTGGAGTCAGACAGGAGGAGCAGGACGGCCGCTGTAAGCAGCAGGTGACCCGTCACACTTCAGCACCTGATGAGCTGCAGGTTCTGACTACGTCTCCGTCTCTGCTGACAAAAGCTGAATTTAATGTATGCAAAGCTTCCTGATTCTCCTCGACTGAAATCACCTCATTCACTCGACGCTTCACAGCGAGCGGCCAATTCACAACTCATCATTTTCTTATCTTTGTCATTCTGAAGGACTTTTCATACAATTCTCCCAAATGAACGCATGTCTCGTGTGTTCAGCATGTCCTTCATCAGACGAGTCCAGCGCCGCGTCCACAGAGGGAAACACTCCTGAAACCAGTTACCCTCCCAGTCGCAGCGGGACACGATTACATCGAAAAACAATCCTCCAGCTGAGAGGGATCAGCAGCGACCGCACAGAGCAATAAAAATCACAGCAGGCAGAGCTTATGTGCTGCAGAGAAACAACATCCCCAGAGCCCAGGCCTCTCATGGTCCAAAGCTGCTAAGCTAATTAGCCTCGGTCTCAATCTAATCTGTGGATGGCTGCGAGCTGCTTCTGATGTCTTTCAGCCTGAGGTAATGGACAATAATTAGCACCATTGATTTTCTACCCTGTGGAGGGAGAGAGGGGGCAGAGGGCTGTTAATAGTCCTGATGTGAGCAGAGAGGAGAGGGAGACTCGATGGACTCATGAAATCCACTGCAAAGATCACCATTCAAATCCATCAGCGCCTACAGAGAGCAGCCTGCGACCGGAGGAAGAAGTGACCGAGGAGACGGACGAGGTGACTGTGAGGTTTAAACCATCATGTAAAAATAACAACCAGCATTTTCTGGTCAAACCTGCAGGATTCACACTGCTTTTCAGTCCAGCACACTCCATCACAGCTATAACTACAGAAACCAACCGAACGTGGACCACAATTCATTTCTGCAAAGTCAGACCGAGAACATTTAGCAGAGTGATCAACAGCTTTAGCATTAGCTTCATCTGAAACACACCTTAATGTGCCGCTACAAACGCACCTGCCACAGCAGCAGCTTCAGAGGCAGTTTGTACAGCCAGCCTCAGGTGGAATACAGTCTGTTACCTGCCCTTTTACCATCAGATCACACGGATCTTTAAAAGTAGTAACCTCCAACATAGAACACCTGTATCTGTATCTGCATCTGTATCTGCATCTGTAACAGAAGAAATCTTTCTGGCCGTCGACTTCACTAAGTGCTGAATATGTTTCTTGACCTTTCCTGTCAATACTGATCGCAACATAACAACACGGTCAGCCTCAGACCAGCCTCTCACACTGACGACACGTGTCTGATCTTCCTCATCAAACTTCAGTAGTAGACACAAGTTACCCACCACGTCAAACCTTTAACTTTGTGAACGAGCTGCTACAGAGTCTTCACCCAGCACCAGCATCACCTGATAGCTTACCTGCCTTAATAAGATTTAATTGGTACTGCTGCAACTCCAATTTTTCCATTTCCAGAGACTGCCTCTCCATCTGCTACAGCAACAGCTCTTTTTGCTGCTCAAAGGTTAAAGCTACTGCAGTAGAACGCAACCCTGCCACTTGGAATCTGTAAAACACCATCTTCCATTAAAGCAGCCCTCAACGGCCCTTCATTTCCTCGTTTAGCCGCTTTTCTCCAATATCGACGTCATAATGCTCAACGAGCTTCAAGAGTTGCTCTTTCGAATGAAAACAATTCAAAAGTTCATCTGATGGAGACTGAACAAAATCAACAACAGTCACCACAACAGGACAATCTTGATCCCTGAGGTGCCTTCCTGCCAACAACCTACCCAGAAACTCGTTCCTCTCAACGCTGGTCTTCACTCTCAGCAGGTATTTATGCACTAAAATCCACTAGAACCAGCAAGACAACTGCAAAAACAGCCACTCCTTCGAATCCAGGGATGAGACAACCGCTGTTTTCACTGCAACACTTTCTAGATTTATGTATGAATCCCAAAAGAGGAATCAAGTAAGCAACTAACCACACACGAACCTCAACCAAACCTAATTACACACAGACAAAATGATCTCCATCACAACCAATAACCAAACCTCCAGACCATGAGGCCTCCTCAAACTAAAACCCAGACTACCACCTCAAGTCCTCCATAGGAAACCTGATACCAATTCACTGAATCCTCCTCTGAAGGAATAAACCCCAAAGCTTCAGCAGTGCAGAGAGAAAAAAAGCTACCAACTCGCATAAACAGTCCAGATTCTGTCAACAGCACCGAAGCTGTCTGTGTTCAGAGGTTTACTTCCCACCTCACGTCGATGTGAGACCAGATACTTTTCTTGACTTTGTGCTCGACCCAACCAGGCCATCCGGAGACGGTTCCCCTGGATCCGGTTGGTTGTTCTGGTTTACTGCGGTTCCACATAACTGGAACAGCACCTCTCTGATTTATTACACACAAACACTTCAACACACACGATTGGCCAAACACTATTAGTAAAGCAGGCTGCATGTGAGCTGCATCAGGACGTGAAATGAGTTCAGAACGCAGCTTGAGGCCGTTCAGGGGGCGACTTCTCTCCCATTCAATTAATCAGCTCGGCAGCTCGGCGGTACAGTAACAAACAAAGTCCAACTCCAGTTAGATGGATCGCTGCTCTGCCTGCATTTCCTACATGTAGCTGACTAAAATCTGCTTCTGCAAAAGGGGTTCAGCTTTCTTCAGGACAGTCAACAAAGACAGGTTTGTTTCTATCAGTGTACTTTAAGTCTGTTTTAAAAGTCCCAGCTGATTTATGTGCTGTTGTTGCTGTCGTCACTATGAACTGAACACATTCAACTGAAGATGGAGGCAGAGATGTTTGTGTTGATGGCTCAGGACAGATGGAGGCAGAGATGGAGGTCGTCTGTGTGGATGTGGAAGTTATTCAGTCTGTAAAAACCAGGAGGATGAAACTGATGATGGCGCCTGAACGCAGCTTCTGTTCGACCGCTGCAGTCGGGACGTTAAAGATCTGGATCGCCACACTTCATCATTCTGTCACCAGCATCAGATTACATGCGTCCCTTAAAACAAATGTAAAACACACGATGCTGTAAAATCTGAAGATGTAAAAGAGATCAGCGGGGCGGCGCCTCAGAACCGGCCCTGTGGAGGCAAACTGATCCGTCTGTACCGGTCAGCTCCCTGTCAGCTAACTGGAACATGAGATTTATCACAGTGGTTCTGTGGAGACGAGATGTGCTTTCTGTTTTCTGTCAGTGTGTCAGGATGTTGTTGGAGCCGCTGGCAACACAGAAGACGTCTGAACACTTCAATCAGCTGATGATATTTTCAACATGTTGAAGTTTCTACTGGATTTTCTGGACAGATTTCTGAGCAAACGTGTTTAAATGAAAAACAACAAACATTCCAGAGGTTTACAGTGAGAGAGACACTCACTGATCTGCATACAAATATAAAGACTGAGTAGATTACTCAGAAAGAAACCTGGTCTTTGTTTCTGTCCGTCTGTCCGCTGAGTGGCTGACTGATGAAGAGAACAAAACCATCAAAACCCAAATCAAGTCCAACAACAAAATACACATATACAATACAAATAAACTGAGAAATGTTTATCTTAGTTTGATGATGGGTAAAGTGTAGACATGAGGAATATCTAAGATTAAAACTTTAACAGTTCTTTTCCTAAATAGAATGTGCAAATATTGGAAAAAATGCTCAAATTCTGTCTAACGTAACGGACTGTTACAGTTAATGTTAAAGACATATTGCTTGTGTTCCGTGTGGAGCGGGCCCAGCAGAATCCAAAGGGTCCACACGGCGCTGCTTGGATGAGCAGCTTGTCGATAGCATCAACACAGTGCTGACGTGTTCTACACTCACTGGTCAATAAATACCATTACGTGTGGACACTAATGGGAGCAATAAGGTGCAGGACTGACTGAAGGAGAGTCCTTTGATGGAATCGGATCCCGGGTTGACGGGTCGGACTGATTGGAGGACAGAACTAATGTGTGCTGATGATGATGTTCTCAGTGAGCCGACAGTCTGACGTCTGTTACATACAGAATGATGCTTTTATCACCTGCAGCACAAAAACTGAAGCTTCACTTCACTTCAGAATCTGACCTGCAGGTCACACAACTCTACCTGTCTGTCACACCTTCACCAGGTGAGCGTCCTCGTATCCTTGTTGATCAGTTTAACACACATTTAGTATTCTGAGAGGAAATAACCACCCGGAGTTTAAATGAAATGTGTGTTGAATAAAACACACACGTAGTTCTGGACCTGCCAACTGTGTTTTAAGGTGAAGACGTGTGTATTCTTAACTTTGTAATTGAAATTTTGCACAACTGTGCATTTTGTAATTGTTTCTAATTTATTGTATGTTCCATCTACCTGCCCAGGGACTACAGGTGGAAAATAGCAACTTGCTAGAACCCGGTGCAATGCATCTCTCCTTGTTTATACATGTGTTAATGTGTTATTGTGCACTGTCCCTGTTTAAATAAAGAAATAATAATAATAATAATAATAATAATAATAATAATAATAATAATAAATTGTACAAAAAATGTTTTAAACACGTCTTCATCAATATCACCACGCTGTGGACGACAGCTGCTTCACTTCATTTCAACAACTACGTCACTGATCAGAAAGCCTCCATCAGCCTCCATCACCTCCATCAGCCTCCATCACCTCCATCACCTCCATCAGCCTCCATCACCTCCATCACCTCCATCAGCCTCCATCACTTCCATCAGCCTCCATCAGCCTCCATCAGCCTCCATCACCTCCATCAGCCTCCATCACCTCCATCACCTCCATCAGTCTCCATCACCTCCATCACCTCCATCAGTCTCCATCACCTCCATCAGTCTCCATCACCTCCAATTTATGTGCAGAGAGCCTTTCTGTGGTCTGACTACACCAACTACACCCACGCTACACACAGCCTCCATCAGCCTCCATCACATTAGAGCTGATTAAGTATATGATGTATGTATGACATCATCGTCTGATAACAGACAGAAACAAAAAGGTGCTCGTTACAGAAACATGTAGGAACAGAGAAGGAGGGCGAGGCTGAGCGGAGAGAAGAAGCCGGCTGCAACTTCACGCCTCACAGGTGAGAACTGATAACAGGAAGAGATCTCACACACACACACACACACACACACACGCACACACACTCACAATCACAGACACACACACACACACACACACACACACACACTCACGCACACGCACACGCACACGCACTCACAATCACAGACACACACACACACACACACACACACACTCACACTCACACACACACACACACACACTCACACACACACACACACACACACACACACACACACACACACACACACACACACACACACACACACTCACAATCACAGACACACACACACACACACACACACACTCACACCTGAGAAACCTCAGCTTCAGACACCAGCTGTGAGACTGATCAGCTTCACTTTAAAGGAACAGTTCAACATTTAGTGTTCTTCTTCTAGATGTTCACATTAATCCACTCTCATCTTCAGACACTTAATATGAGCAGGCCAGCAGCTGGTTAGCTTAGCTTAGCATTAAGACCTGAGACGGGGGAAGCGTCTGATTGGTTAAACCCAGCGGAACAAACTCCAGTTCCATATAAACAGGTCAAAGCAAAAAGCTCAGAGATCAGACGGATCATTTAAAGGGACTGAAACTGTTGGAAGCACCTGAGACCACCTCCACCTGAGAACTCACACACTGTGTTTGGTGTTGGACACAAATCCTTCTGACACACAAAGACGTAAACAGACCGACTGATTCCTCACTGTCACATCGTCTGGCTGATCATTTGTTGTGAACCAGAAACTCAGAAACTCTGTTGTCGAAGTGGATTCAGCCCCTGTGAGGTCGCGGCTGCTTAATTACCTCATTTGTCAGAGAGGAAATGTTGACAGTAGCTGAATATTTGTGAGGCTTTTTCATGAGCAGTAAATCATGCAGTGTACCAACATGGCGGCTCCGCCTCAGAGAAATGGGATGTGGGTCAGGGTGGCGTCCACGCAGTCTAACCAGTCTTCAAGACAAGTCTCAGGTGAAGACCATCACGTCCTGATCCTTCCTGTGTTTGAGTCACCTGATGAATCTCAGTTCAGTCTTTGATCTCTTTTAGCTGCTTTTGGTCTCCAGCACCTCCTGAAGGACGGATCCGTCTCTTTAGCTGCTGAATCTGCTTAAATCTGTGTTAAACCCTGATGATTCATCTTGTAAAGGCTCCTCTATGTTACCAGCTCGTCTCTAACTGTCTGTCTGCAGCGTGCAGGTAGTGTACAGTGACTTCTGACAGCTTGAGCTCTGAAAACGAGGCTATGAGAGCTGAGAGTGAACAAGGACAGACACACAAAGAGCAGGAGCAGCCAGGCGGACCGTCACACTAACATTACTCACACTCATTACCATGTGACTCACTAAGTGACATTACTGAGACATCCATGATGAGGATGACTGAAAGATAAGGATTATAAACTGCTGAGTCAGGGACACAGAGAGATGCTTGATCAATAACCTGATGGACGGCGGAGAACAGGTGGAATACTAAAACAGGAGGAGATCACACGAAGGACATACAACGCCGTCAGCAGGACGAGGCCGATCTGGAGACACCTGGTGCAGCAGTCGAGCACCGGGAGACGTCTGGAGACACCTGGTGCAGCAGTCGAGCACCGGGGGACGTCTGGAGACACCTGGTGCAGCGAGACGAGCACCGGGAGACGTCTGGAGACACCTGGTGCAGCGAGACGACCGCCGGGAGACGTCTGGAGACACCTGGTGCACCTGGTGCAGCGAGACGACCGCCGGGAGACGTCCGGAGACACCTGGTGCAGCGAGACGACCGCCGGGAGACGTCCGGAGACACCTGGTGCAGCGAGACGAGCGCCGGGAGACGTCCGGAGACACCTGGTGCAGCGAGACGAGCACCAGGAGACGTCTGGAGACACCTGGTGCAGCGAGACGACCACCAGGAGACGTCTGGAGACACCTGGTGCACCTGGTGCAGCGAGACGACCGCCAGGAGACGTCCGGAGACACCTGGTGCAGCGAGACGAGCACCAGGAGACGTCCGGAGACACCTGGTGCACCTGGTGCAGCGAAACGAGCGCCGGGAGACGTCTGGAGACACCTGGTGCACCTGGTGCAGCGAGACGAGCACCAGGAGACGTCTGGAGACACCTGGTGCACCTGGTGCAGCGAGACGAGCACCAGGAGACGTCTGGAGACACCTGGTGCAGCGAGACGAGCGCCGGGAGACGTCTGGAGACACCTGGTGCAGCGAGACGAGCACCAGGAGACGTCTGGAGACACCTGGTGCACCTGGTGCAGCGAGACGACCGCCGGGAGACGTCTGGAGACACCTGGTGCACCTGGTGCAGCGAGACGACCGCCGGGAGACGTCCGGAGACACCTGGTGCAGCGAGACGACCGCCGGGAGACGTCCGGAGACACCTGGTGCAGCGAGACGAGCGCCGGGAGACGTCCGGAGACACCTGGTGCAGCGAGACGAGCACCAGGAGACGTCTGGAGACACCTGGTGCAGCGAGACGACCACCAGGAGACGTCTGGAGACACCTGGTGCAGCGAGACGACCACCAGGAGACGTCTGGAGACACCTGGTGCAGCGAGACGAGCGCCGGGAGACGTCTGGAGACACCTGGTGCAGCGAGACGAGCACCAGGAGACGTCTGGAGACACCTGGTGCACCTGGTGCAGCGAGACGACCGCCAGGAGACGTCCGGAGACACCTGGTGCAGCGAGACGAGCACCAGGAGATGTCCGGAGACACCTGGTGCACCTGGTGCAGCGAAACGAGCGCCGGGAGACGTCTGGAGACACCTGGTGCACCTGGTGCAGCGAGACGAGCACCAGGAGACGTCTGGAGACACCTGGTGCACCTGGTGCAGCGAGACGAGCACCAGGAGACGTCTGGAGACACCTGGTGCACCTGGTGCAGCGAGACGAGCGCCGGGAGACGTCTGGAGACGCTTTTCTTCCATCAGGAGCAGTTTGATGTCGGGGACATGTGGACACTGAGGGACCAGCTGAAGGCAGCAGACCGGCTGACAGACGTTCAGACTCTTCACTGCAAAAACTGTTGTTCAGCTGATTTTCATGATTTGAGTTGAGAATGTTATTTAAACACAGTTGGTTTTTAAACGACCTGTCAGCTGGATCACAATCCAGTGTGTCTTCCTTCAAGGTGCAGCGCCGGGTCCAGCACTCGGACCACTGCTGTTCTGTTCCGGGTCCAGCGCTCGGACCACTGCTGTTCTGTTCCGGGTTCTCCATATACATTCTGTGATCAGATAACAGTTACAGCTTCAGAACACTTGTTCTGATCCACTGTGTGATGACGGTGACCTGCTCTGTAAGAACCACCTCATCACTGCCCTCTGCTGCTGGAGACTTCACCCTGGTCCATCTTCACTTAAAGATCCCAGAGCTGTTACTTCTTCCGGAAATCAAGATCAAATGGATTTCAACTGGCACACAATTTCTTCCAAATCAATAAAGCCTTGGCTGTGTGGTCCCCAGAGCCGGATCAGAATCGCCTCCTCATTCCTGGAACAATCTGCAGGAGGACCTGACGGTGTCAGAGGTGATGTCGGGGTGCTTCAGTTAATTTAGAAAGACAGTGCTGATGGTTCTGTTGGTCAGTGAGTGTCTTCAGTGTCAGTGAGATGATGTGATGGAGCTTCAGCTCACGTGACGACTCAGCATCAGTCACAGGATGTGATTCCTGTCCGCCGGTGGTTTTCTTCGGCACCAGCCGCAGCTTTTATCGTCTGCTAATTGAATTTCCTGCACACTGCAGCCCATCGACAGCGTGTGATGCGCCCGCTGAGGCCTTCGTTATGTGGATGTGGATGTGAGTGTGTTACTACATGTGTGAGTCACTGCGTCAGCATCAGAACGATCTGCAGCTTCTCCACAGATCCTGGACCTGAGAAGAAATGCTCCGTGTTCACCTGCTGCCTGGACACGCTGCAGGTTTTTAAATATAGTTTCATATTAATTCCAGGTGTATTTTTCTCAGCTTCTCAGTTTTCAGTTGTTTCTCTGTCGCTCCTCTTCTGTGTCCCAGCGGTGAAGAAAGACGTCCTGGACTGAGGAGGCTGAATGTGATTCTTTCCAGATTAAAGCTGATTATCCAGCTAACCACAGAGACAAACAGCCTTCAGCCACATCAGGACTGTTCAACACTTTAATCCAAATCATCCTCCACACAGCGTCACTGCGGACACAGTCTTAAGTACGGTGGCCTGAAGGGCTCCTCTCCCATTACACAATTTTACAAAGCTGATTTCTTCTCACCACCGTTTCATGCTGATCCCCAAACAGCCATCAGACCTTCACAGTGTCGCTCCGAGCTGACGAGTCACCGGGGGAACGTCTCGTTCAGTACAGCTCGGTGAAAAGCCTCGCAGGACTCAACATGTCTGACTTCTACTGATGTGGTGAAGCAGCTGACCAGGAGTCTCATCAGCTGTTCATGTTGTAGTTTAATTTAAATTAAATGTGACGCAGAAGCAACAAACATTACAGCTTCCTCTGAGAGCTGCTGCGTCTCATCATGTAAGGTCAGCTGACCAGAGACCAGCTGCTCAGTGACCTCAACCAACACATGAGCACCAAACACCTGTCCATCAGAGATCTACTGCACGTCCACACAGGCTCAGGTGCATCATGGGTAAAAATCACGCTCACACTCACACACAAAGGAGAAGCTGTCTTACCCCTGTCTGTCTCCATCCACCAGGATCCGAACCAGGATGCCTGTAACAGCCACCAGGATGGGGTAGTGGTCCACACTCTCCAGACCTGCAACACACACACAGTTATATATACATATATATATTCATAACAACATAAACCTGAAACCTCAAATACATTTTACACTAAACAATAATAAAGAAGGAAATTCAGATTTGTGTGTGTGTGTGTGTGTGTGCGTGCGTGCGTGCGTGCGTGCGTGCGTGCGTGCGTGCGTGCGTGCATGTGTACCTGGCAGTCTCAGGTTGACGACTCGGTCGAACAGGTTCTTCTCTGCTGTCACTCTGTTCAACACCTGGTTGAGAAGCTGCAGCAGAAGAAGAATCACAGTCAGACTCTGTGTCGTCTGTAACAGCCTCAACATAAAGATCTGTTCTCTGCTGCGCTGAGGAAGATGAAGATGAAGAAGATGAAGATGAAGATGACATGCTGCACACCAACAGAGGCTGCATGAACATGTCATCAGAAGCCAGAACAGTTCAGCCTGAAGTCTGTCCTGTAACAGCTGATCAGGCACAGATGTGTCTCTTCTTCTTCTTCTACTTCTCCTCTTCCTCCTCTTCCTCCTCCTCCTCCTCCTCCTCTTTCTTCTGTCAGCCGGCCTCAGCTGCAGGTCAAAGTGTCCTTCAGCAACATACTGAACCCCAAATAGCTCTTGATGTGCGGTTGGCACCTTGCATGGCGGCCTCCGCCATCACTGTATGACTGTGTGTGTGTGAATGGTCTTCTTATTCTTCTTCTCATCCTTCTTGTTAGTGTTGATTCCCTTCAGGTTTCTTGTGACAGTATGGGATGTATGGTGGATGTAGTTAAAATACTAAATCAAAGTGCTCGTTATAAATGGATCCAATGTTTAAAGCCTGGATGTGACGACAGATCAGAGTTTATAAACTGATTATATCAAATATTGATCTGAAGACACTCTGATGATGAAATGAATGAAGTGGGGAACAAGAATAGTTTAGTGGAAGATAGAAACAGTCAAGTCACCTACAGGTACCACAAAGTTAAACCGACTGGTTCTGACTCGTGTTCTGATCCACTGTACTGACCTGAGCGAGCCGTCTGAGCAGCAGCTCAGCAGACGGACGGGACCAGTCGAGGAAGATCTCTGGAACCAGAGTGACCGTCATCTCCAGCACCCGCAGCAGGCTGACGGACAGGTCGAAGCAGGTCGCACACACCTGGAACAACGCGTGACATCATCAGCGTACAGGTCAGCTGACTGCGCAGGAGGCAGGTGACACCGACAGGTGAACAGTGACCCGGCTGGAGCTCCCGGGTCCAGTCGGGTTATGAAACACTGACGCTGGTCTTATCAGCAAAAAAGTCCATCAGAGCTCCATACTCCATACTCTTCACTGACTCAGGACCTGAGGACAGGTCCACATGAGGTTCTGCTGCATCATGTAGACCACATGAGGTTCTGCCCCGTCATGTAGTCCACATGAGGTTCTGCTGCATCATGTAGACCACATGAGGTTCTGCTCCGTCATGTAGTCCACATGAGGTTCTGCTCCGTCATGTAGACCACATGAGGTTCTGCTCCGTCATGTAGTCCACATGAGGTTCTGCTCCGTCATGTAGTCCACATGAGGTTCTGCTCCGTCATGTAGACCACATGAGGTTCTGCTGCGTCATGTAGACCACATGAGGTTCTGCTCATGTAGTCCACATGAGGTTCTGCTCCGTCATGTAGTCCACATGAGGTTCTGCTCCTTCATGTAGACCACATGAGGTTCTGCTCCGTCATGTAGTCCACATGAGGTTCTGCTCCGTCATGTAGACCACATGAGGTTCTGCTCCGTCATGTAGTCCACATGAGGTTCTGCTCCGTCATGTAGTCCACATGAGGTTCTGCTCCGTCATGTAGACCACATGAGGTTCTGCTGCGTCATGTAGACCACATGAGGTTCTGCTCATGTAGTCCACATGAGGTTCTGCTCCGTCATGTAGTCCACATGAGGTTCTGCTCCGTCATGTAGTCCACATGAGGTTCTGCTCCGTCATGTAGACCACATGAGGTTCTGCTCCGTCATGTAGACCACATGAGGTTCTGCTCCGTCATGTAGACCACATGAGGTTCTGCTCCGTCATGTAGACCACATGAGGTTCTGCCCCGTCATGTAGACCACATGAGGTTCTGCTCCGTCATGTAGTCCACATGAGGTTCTGCTCCGTCATGTAGTCCACATGAGGTTCTGCTCCGTCATGTAGACCACATGAGGTTCTGCTCCGTCATGTAGACCACATGAGGTTCTGCTCCGTCATGTAGACCACATGAGGTTCTGCTCCGTCATGTAGACCACATGAGGTTCTGCTCCGTCATGTAGACCACATGAGGTTCTGCTCCGTCATGTAGTCCACATGAGGTTCTGCTCCGTCATGTAGACCACATGAGGTTCTGCTCCGTCATGTAGTCCACATGAGGTTCTGCTCCGTCATGTAGTCCACATGAGGTTCTGCTGCATCATGTAGACCACATGAGGTTCTGCTCCGTCATGTAGACCACATGAGGTTCTGCCCCGTCATGTAGTCCACATGAGGTTCTGCTCCGTCATGTAGACCACATGAGGTTCTGCTGCATCATGTAGACCACATGAGGTTCTGCTCCGTCATGTAGTCCACATGAGGTTCTGCTCCGTCATGTAGACCACATGAGGTTCTGCTCCGTCATGTAGACCACATGAGGTTCTGCTCCGTCATGTAGACCACATGAGGTTCTGCTCCGTCATGTAGACCACATGAGGTTCTGCTCCGTCATGTAGTCCACATGAGGTTCTGCTCCGTCATGTAGACCACATGAGGTTCTGCTCCGTCATGTAGACCACATGAGGTTCTGCTCCGTCATGTAGACCACATGAGGTTCTGCTCCGTCATGTAGACCACATGAGGTTCTGCTGCATCATGTAGACCACATGAGGTTCTGCTCCGTCATGTAGTCCACATGAGGTTCTGCTCCGTCATGTAGACCACATGAGGTTCTGCTCCGTCATGTAGACCACATGAGGTTCTGCTCCGTCATGTAGACCACATGAGGTTCTGCCCCGTCATGTAGACCACATGAGGTTCTGCTCCGTCATGTAGTCCACATGAGGTTCTGCTCCGTCATGTAGACCACATGAGGTTCTGCTCCGTCATGTAGTCCACATGAGGTTCTGCTCCGTCATGTAGTCCACATGAGGTTCTGCTCCGTCATGTAGACCACATGAGGTTCTGCTGCATCATGTAGACCACATGAGGTTCTGCTGCATCATGTAGACCACATGAAGTTCTGCCCCGTCATGTAGACCACATGAGGTTCTGCTGCATCATGTAGTCCACATGAGGTTCTGCTGCATCATGTAGACCACATGAGGTTCTGCCCCGTCATGTAGACCACATGAGGTTCTGCTCCGTCATGTAGACCACATGAGGTTCTGCTGCGTCATGTAGACCACATGAGGTTCTGCTCCGTCATGTAGACCACATGAGGTTCTGCTCCGTCATGTAGACCACATGAGGTTCTGCTCATGTAGACAGAACATTAACGAGCTGTAGCTAATGACTCAGAGGACTGCCAGTGACGAGATGAACCCAGATGGTTCGGTTCAGGGGAAGTGGACCTGATGTCTTTAACTTTTAAACATCAGTGTCGTGAAACAAACTGTTTCCAGCTGCAGCACATCTGGAATCTGAAGATGATTGAATGTTTACTGTGAATTCTAATTAAAGTGATAACAAACGCAGAAACACTGACAACACAACCCACACCGGACTCTCAGGAACCGGTCCACAGAGAGGAGAGAAGCTCCAGGTGGTTTAAAGGCCTTCATGGATATGACAGGTGTGTGGTGACTGGACCAGGACCTGGACCTGGACCTGGACCACATTATCTGATGGAGGTGTGTTGTTACCTTGAGCTGACGAGTGTCCACAAAGTTTCTCTCTGGACGTTCTGCTGCTTGCTGGATCTGAGTGAAGAGGAGGAGGAGGAGGAGGAGGAGAAGGAGGAGAAGGAGGAGGAGGAGAGGAAGAGGAAGAGGAGGAGGAAGAGGAAGAGGAAGAGGAAGAGGAAGAGGAGGAGGAGGAGGAGGAAGTTAAAAATGAAGCATGCTAACATGAGCTAGCGGTCAGTAGCCAGCTGGTCTGATGTCAGCTGATCCTGAGGGGAACACCATGACATGTCTTACAGCTCGGCTGCTGACGGAGCTGAAACCAGAAGAGAAACTAACTGCTGCAGCTTGTTTGTGGAGTAAATGCCGAGTGTGAGGGAACAATAAACTGCTGCTGAGCTGAAAATAGCAGATATTCCCGCAGGATGAAGATCAATCAGAATACTAAGCGGTGCTAAATTGGATGATTCACAGAGTATTACTGAGGATTTATCCACACGGCAAAATAATCTCATTAGAGGGAAACAAACAAAACACTCAACGCTTTTTCTAATGTGGACAGCCTCCTGCATCAGTGCTGCTCCGACGGATCAACACCTCCTTCACACCCACTGTTTTATGATCACAGCCTCCTAGATCTCAACGCGAGGAAATACATTTCTGTTCGGATGGATAGAAACGCCACCGCTAACACAGGGAGGAGCACTGAGACAATGAACAGGACCAGTAACACACAGAGACGATCGGTGAAGCCACTGACGGTACACATGCTGTGTTCTGTGTAACGTCATCTGACTTTTCACCTCAGAACAGAAATAAAGCTGTATCACATTCATTAATCAGTCAGTTAGTTTTCATGCTAACTTCCTGTCGCTCACAGAGTGTTTTCTGACGTCCTCCGGCTGCTCTCACTCAACTCAGACAGAAAGTTTTACCTGCTGCCGAAGTTACCGCTAACTGCTGCTAATGTAGCCGCCGTTAGCTAGTTTGCTTCTAACGGTCCATTCGCTGCTGTCAACGTTTCTATTTCGGGTCAATTCTGTAGTTTTGTTCCCTTCACTTCTCCTCCTGCTATCAAAGCTTCCTGTGCATTCAGATGTCCTTTAACAGCTGCAGTTTCACACGTTTCTCTCCTTGAGATCATGACAGAGTCATAAATCAGCTGTGATCACGTCCCTGCAGTCAGAGTGAAGACATGTCGCTCTTTAAACATCCGTCTTCAGCCATGAGCTGCAGGAGCAAACCAACACTGACTCCATGATGTGAACATACAGACCACCTGACGTCCACTCACCTCTTGGATCATGCCGATGAACTCGGAGAAGGCCCAGTTGAGCTGGTTCAGGACGCTGTTTAGGAAGGAGGCGGCCATGTCTTTGTCCAGACTGAGCAGCTCCGCCATGTGTCTCTGCAGCAGCAGCGACGGACATGGCTCTAGACCAATCAGATGAGAGAGGAGGTGTTAACAGACGTCAGAGGAGCTGAGACACTAGATGTTTAACACAACAACCACAAACACGTCAGGAGACACGAGGCAGCTTCATCACACCAGGTCCCCGAGTCTACACGGAAACATCTCGTCTGAAAAGAAAAGTGACATCACCACACAAACAGTCAGAGTTCAGGTACGAACACGTTTCCTTCAGAGTGAAACCGCTTCTCCATGTTCAATGGGAACTATTCCACCGGGTCCAACGAACAGCGCCATCTCAGCACCGTGGCAACGCTGTAATGAGCTCATGTGGAACAGACGTGTTACCAGAACTTTGTAACAGTACTGGTCGTAGAACAGGTTTACTACCACAGAAGAAGACGTGGCTCCTCTGTTAACGAGTCAGACGGACGTCTCCGACACATCAGACGAACAACACAATCTATAAGAAACATGACGTCTGCTGTCAGCCGCTCATATTTATATTAATGTCATTGTTTTGTATGTCATGTTTTATAAGTGTCCCGGATGAGAACATGAATATTTAGTTGTTACAGCGACTGTGGAGCATTTACAGAGAAGCTTCTAATTCTGATGTGAACTGTCCCTTTAAATAAAACAATGAGTCAATTAATCAATGAATTAATGAGATGAGACGAGGCAGGACGACGACCAAAATGAGTCGACGACAGCAGAGTGTGTTCACAGGACACCATGTTTAAAAGAGGAGGAGGAGG
>NC_044192.1:410994-436563 GCF_900880675.1 Sparus aurata | reverse complement strand
CTCATCCAGGTCGTCCATGGATGTGGCCTGGATCTCTGCAGGGTCGATGATGATGTTGGCTTTACTGGCCAAGTCATCTGCAAAACAGATATTCATCTTATTAAAAACACATTTCAGTTTCTATTTCTCTGCACATACGGAGAAGAAAAGGTCAAATCAGACCGACTGAAGCCGACAGAGCAGACCATGATGATGTTTATCTCTGATCTATAACTGAATAATGGACGTTTATTCAGGATGGACATCAGAGACAATGATGTCATCGAGGGGCAGGTACTGATGAGAGAGCACAGTTCCCCAGAGTGTGAAGAATTAAAGGGACAGTTCATCCAAAGTGAATAATTCTCCTGAACAACTAAAGTAGCTTGGAATTGTTTTAAATCAGAAAAACAACAAAAAAAAGTTTCTCCCTCCCGCTGGTTCTAAACACACCAGGCTGCTGTGTTTCTTCACTGAACTGATGGAGATGTAACTTCCTGTTTGAACCTCTTTAAAACAGTCAAACTTACCTTTGAGTGTCTTCTTCAGGTGAGACAGCAGCCCGCCCAGTCTCTGCAGGTCGAAGTAGTCCACCTTCCCGTTGTAGAAGAGCTGAGGAGGGACGTAGGCCTCTGGAGGACGATCACAGTGAGAGTCAGGACAGATGCAGTAAACAGATACAGGAGGGTTTGAGACAACAAAAAGAGTCAGAGAAGAAGAAAGCAGCAAGTCAAGGTAAAGAGACAGAAGACAGCAGGTGAAGCTGAACATCAGATCATCACACCTGTGCTGACAATGAAAACCTTGGATTAAGCGCTGCGTCAGTGTTTTTAACCTCATCAGTGATTCTCAGGTGTTTAAGTTTTGGTGTCACCTTCACTGCTGACGCTGCCGGGACTCTTCCTGTTGCTGTCGTCCCAGCTGGCCCTCACAGCCGTGATGAGGCGGTGGAGGAAACACACCATGTACTCTGGAGGACACAGAGCTGTGGGGTGCTGCTCAACACACACAACACACACGTTAGATTCTGGGAGAAAACACACACGAGGAAGAATCTCTGGGTGTTTAATGTGTTTGTGTTCTTCTGTAACACTGAGGATTTATTCTGAACTCCAGGTGTGAAGGACACCTCGTCTCACCTGTCCAACATGCCTCCCTCTGTAACACCTGACTACAAACATGATCAGAGCTGAAGATGTCAGTTATTTTCATCATCGATCAATCAGCTGATTCTCTTCTTCCTCTTGTGTAATCACCTTGTTTTAAGTCCTTATTAGATGCTAATTAACATTGATAAGAATAATAAACCTGTTTAGTTATAGATTATAAGATTTTACCAGCACTCATGTTTATGAAGCATCTCATGAGGTCATTATTAACTAGAACACTTATTATATGAAGAGCACAGATGATGAGTTAACAGATGTGACCTGCTGTCTGACTGACAGCTGAGCAGCTGGACGCTGACTGGATCGACACCGGCTCGTCTCTTCTTACCCCTCTGTTGCTGGCGTTTTCTTGGAGAAACTTCCTGAACTTATTGAGGAAAATGTATCGAGAGGCTTCGCCCTGAAACACAAACACAGCAGCGATTAGCTGACCTGGAAACAGTATAATGAAGTATTTCAGACACGGTGTGAGCTGAGAGGAGACACTGAGGCCGGAAGAAGCTCGTTACTGTCGTTGACTCCGACCAACATTAATGAGACTTGCAGCAGATACGATGAGACTACAGTTCCTTAATGAACTCTGTCAGTGTAGCGTGGAGAGAACTGAAGCCAGACACAGAACTGTTGATTCACTTTTCAAATCAGCATTTAATCAGACGGAGTCCAACCAGGCGCAGACAATAACACGCTACAGTGCAGAGAGACGTCCCATCAGCTGACGACACACACACTGAACCAACAAGCTCACCAGCATTAACAAGACTGCAGGAGGTATCAGAACATATGTATGGTAATGTTGTTCTGCTCCAGGAGGACTTCAGTGTGCCGAGGACTCGCAGCTGAGCTGCTGCTGCGTTGGTCAGTTCATGGTGGTAAATGTGAGCCGGTCAAATCTGATTCTGAACCTTTTCCCCCATTTTGACATCAGACTCACGAGGTTCAGCAGACAGAGAGGCTTTACTTTCATATTTGGTTTATTTGAAGGTTTGATGGTAACTTCTGTTTATCATCTTTGGTTCAACAGTCGCTTTTACCATCACCATCAGTGTTTATGGTGCTTCTCTTTCCCTTGCGGGCGGTTGTGACAAGTTTACTTGTTATTTAAAGAGTGTCCTTCATGTATCCACAGAGGAGACATCAGGGCACAACAGCAGCACACAGACAGACAATGACACTACATAAGATTAACGCTGTGAAATCAGTCGGAGACGTAAAGATCAGTGACGCAGGAGGACGACAGACGCATGGACATCAGATCTGATCGGACACAAACACTCACACCTGGATCAGCTGTACGTACCGTAGATTTGTCCTTGTTGTTCAGCAGCAGCTTGAGGATCTGAACCTGCAGCTCCTCCACCACTGAGGAGAACAGAGTCAGGAAACGTTTCACATCATCCACGAGACTACAACGAGCCACAGTAACTCTTTTCATTCATTATATCTGTGACTGTAAATCAGGTCAAACTGGCAGCAGCTGTTTAACAACTACACACATTCACTGAGAGACTTGATGAATGAAATCACACGATGTGGACTCAGCCTCCTGTGAAACAGAAGCAGAGTGTCTGACCTTCGATCCTCTTCTTCAGCCTCTGGCAGCCTCTCTCGTACGCCCGCCGCCTCAGTCGCTCGTCTGCACTTTCATCTGCAGGCTCGCGCTCGTCTTTCCCCTGACGGCAAAATACATCAAAGTCAAACCTGCAGTCAGGTCAATAATGAATCAATAATCAGTCAGTGCTCATGTTAATCTCTCCTCCGTCTCCACGCTTCACTCCACCACATCTGTCTGACTGCTTCACTTTCTGGATGTGCTGATGTGCTAACCCTAACCCTGCAGCAGAATTAGACTGTAAGATGCTGAATTATAACTAGAAATCATTCAACATATAAAAACACTAAAAAATCCATAAATGCCACAAATTCAGTAAAGAACAAACGTTCTCACGAGAACACAGAAGAACCGACGAGGAATTCATTTTAATAATTAACCTTGATGGAAGATAAACACCAACAACCTGAACTTATCATTTAATTAAAATAATCCATTTAAATTTATTCAGGAATTATTTCATGTCACTCTGGTTCCTCTGTGGGATTACTGATTATTGATATTCTGGATTATTACAGATAATCTGTGTCTACACAAGGTTCTGATCCGTCCAGGTTCTGTTGATCCACTCTGTGATGTGTGAAGCTAAATTAACTGTGTAGCAGTAAGAAGCTAATGTTAGGCTACAAACAGACGACATCACGGTCACATGACTGAAACGTCACCACCACTAAGAGTCTTACTGCACAATTACTATCCAGGTTTTCTATAAACTGATCAATGTACAAGTTGTAAAGTCAGAGTTAGAACAGTGTGTAACTAAAGTGGCTGTAAAGACGGACTAGTGAGTAGATGAGTCTCCGTGTTCGCTGTGAGGACGTTTAATGTCCCCGACAACCTCTGTAGTCTCATTCAGACACTCGTTAGCAACCGCTAACTGTTTTTAACACATGAAGAGCTTCAGGATTAAACTGTGGGACGTTAATGATGATTTTATGTCTTAAATACATTCAGCTTGTAACCACACACCTTATTTCAGACTCCAAACTGAAAACACATTCAACACACTCACAGACTTTGAGACAAGGGGACAGGAAGTGCTAACATGCTAACATGCTAACTGATTTCTGTGTTTTAGGACTACAGCTCTCTGTTGTGATGCTGTTTATCAGTTTATCTGGAGCCTAAAATAAAGAACCAGGCGTTCAGCCCGACTGGAGATGAGTGAACCGATGTTAATCTGCAGAAGTCTTTTGTTCGTACTCGCCTGACGGCTCCATCAGATTATAATTCACCTTCTGTGGAAACAGCACATCAACGAGCTCACCTCCTTGTCAAAGTGCGTTGGCCACCAGGTGGTCAGGATGAGCTCCTCTAGCCCCGCCTCCTTCACCCTCAGAGGAGTCTTGATGTAGAAAAACACGACTGAACGCAGAACGTCAAACGTGAAGCTGTGTTCAGGACAATATTCAGAGAATCTCATGAGTTACATCAGAACATCAGCTCACGGGTCGGACTGACAGAAGGATATAAGACGTTGTTGAGCAGGTACTTCCTGGACTTCTCATGATGCAGGATGGCCGTGGTCAGACGCAGGTAGTGGATCTGAAACACAGACACATCAGAGCTCAGACGGGTCGCTGGTCTGCAGAGACAAGAAGCTGACAGACAGACAGACAGACAGGTGTGTGTCTCACCTGGAAGCCCAGGTCAGGGATGATGGGGGAGAAACGGTACGCCCTCAACAGTGACATCATCAGCTGCTTCAGACACTCGTTCACCTCATAGTCCTGCACACAGACAGACAGACAGAGACAGGTCAGGTGTGTGTGTGTGTGTGTGTGTGTGTGTGTGTGTGTGTGTGTGTGTGTCTGTGTGTGTGTCTGTGTGTGTCTGTGTGTGTGTGTGTGTGTGTACCTCCATCAGCAGCCAGAACAGGTCCAGTAGTTGTTGGATCAGCGGGTGTTCGTCCACTGAACCTCCTCCCTCCAGTATCCCCAACAGGAAGTTCATCAGCACGTCCTCCACCAGGTACACCTTACACTGCGCACACACACACACACACACACACACACACACACACACACACACACACACACACACACAGAAAATCTTTAATACTGATTCTCTGAAACTGCAGTGTTGAAATGTAACTAAGTACATTTACTCAAATACTGTGCTTAATTCTGAGGTAGTTGTATTTCACCTCATACTTCGACTCCGCTACATTAATTTGATTACTTTACTCTCTAGTTACTTCTGACATTTTTAAATGTATCTAATTTAATGTATCCAGTTTTTTAAAAACTTACAGTGAAATAATCAGAAATAAATACAGAATTTACTTTTACTGGTACTTTAGAAATATCTGAGTAATAAATGTAATTAAATATCTAGTAACTTGTACTCGAGTACTTTTCTTAAGAATGTTCTGACACCATCCACACGTCTCCTGGAGTCGGACTGTTGGTACTTTGAGCTCTTAGATGTCAGTGTGGTTCTGTGGCAGTTCTCCTTCTGACCACCAGGTGGTGCCGAACACACACAGTTATCAGAACCAGCTGCCTGTTCTCCAGTTCTCCACGCTCAGGACCACCATCAGGTGTACGTTGCCTGTTTGATTCTGTTTCCTACATTACCCATGATCCTCAGCTGCTGAATGAATTTAATTATCTGCAGATTGTGAAATCAGTTTTTTCAGCTGTGTCATTCTCAGCATCATGTGACTGTTAGAGAACAGCTGACACCATGTCAAGAGTCACTGAGTGGACATTTCATGTCAGAATGCATCCTGGGAGTTAGTTAACTTCTCCCCTGAAATGTTTACGTCCACAGATTCTTGCACTTCTGACTTTATATAAAAAAACCAGATATTATCTGACACACAACACAAAGAGAGGAGGCGGCGTCACCATGAGAGGAGCGAAGTGGTTGAAGATGTGAGCCAGCGTGATGAGGACGGTGGCGTCTCCATGAAGCCTCCACACAGCAACGTCTCTGTCCACCAGCTTCTCCTCCTGCACACCACACAAACACAAGCAGGTGTCTTCAGGAACACAACAAACAGACATCATGACCTCATCATGACCTCATCATGACCTCATCATGACCTCATCATGGGACTCATCATGGGACTCACTGACAACAGGAAGTTCCTTCATCTATCACAGGGCGTCCAGATAAAGACTCCTGTTGTTCAATGAGTTCAATCTGGAACAGAAATGATTTGACCTGTCAGCTGGTCGTACCTGCGTGTCGATGGAGGTGCCGAGGACGTTCTTCATGTAGCCCAGCAGTTTGTGAGCTTTGATCAGGTCTGCAGTCGGAGGGTTCTGGAGGGGCAGGTATCCGTCCACAGGGTACGTGAGACACTCAGGTTAAAGACAAACACTGTCGTCAGAACAAGGACGAGGGGACGAAAAACTAAATGTGTAACCTCAGTCCTCCTCTCCTCCTCCTGAGGATATAAAGTCCTCCTCTCCTCCTCCTGAGGATATAAAGTCCTCCTCTCCTCCTCCTGATGATATAAAGTCCTCCTCTCCTCCTGATGATATAAAGTCCTCCTCTCCTCCTCCTGAGGATATAAAGTCCTCCTCTCCTCCTCCTGAGGATATAAAGTCCTCCTCTCCTCCTCCTGAGGATATAAAGTCCTCCTCTCCTCCTCCTGATGATATAAAGTCATCCTCTCCTCCTCCTGATGATATAAAGTCATCCTCTCCTCCTCCTGAGGATATAAAGTCATCCTCTCCTCCTCCTGATGATATAAAGTCCTCCTCTCCTCCTGATGATATAAAGTCCTCCTCTCCTCCTCCTGATGATATAAAGTCCTCCTCTCCTCCTCCTGAGGATATAAAGTCATCCTCTCCTCCTCCTGAGGATATAAAGTCCTCCTCTCCTCCTCCTGAGGATATAAAGTCCTCCTCTCCTCCTCCTGAGGATATAAAGTCATCCTCTCCTCCTCCTGAGGATATAAAGTCCTCCTCTCCTCCTCCTGAGGATATAAAGTCCTCCTCTCCTCCTCCTGATGATATAAAGTCCTCCTCTCCTCCTCCTGATGATATAAAGTCCTCCTCTCCTCCTGATGATATAAAGTCCTCCTCTCCTCCTCCTGATGATATAAAGTCCTCCTCTCCTCCTGAGGATATAAAGTCCTCCTCTCCTCCTCCTGAGGATATAAAGTCCTCCTCTCCTCCTCCTAAGGATATAAAGTCCTCCTCTCCTCCTCCTGAGGATATAAAGTCCTCCTCTCCTCCTCCTGAGGATATAAAGTCAGACAGCTGAAGTAGCTGAGACTTGATTTAAAACATCTGATGTCTCCATTCAGCTCATATTTAATGTTCCACCTGCTGTCAGTAAGTAACATTCAACAAAGGATCCTAAAAACGCACGATTAATGAATGGAGTCTGGTTAAATGGTCTCCACACAACAAAACCCAAACAAGGATCACATTTAAAGCATAATTCTGGAGGAACTTGGTTGTGACCAGATCACATTTGGTTTCTGGACTTTGAACTGAAGCTTTTAAAAGAACAAACCATTAATGTGTTCAAGTGAATTCAACAAAAGTCCAAATCAAACTGTAGAAACCAAACTTCAGCTCCTGTTCATGTTGTCATCAGATTTCTGTTTGGCTTTGTTGTGTCTGATTTAAACCATTCATCAGTTTTCTGCTGTGTTTCTTTTGATCAGCTGTTTGTGTTCGACATCAGACTTTTATATGAAATCTTCCCCGTAGCTGTGAAGCTAACAGCGTTAGCGTGCACCGCCTGCACGTCCGGGGTGTAAATCTGGTCTCAGATCAGGTTGTGATCACGGCAGACGAGCTGCATGGAGACATCTGAGTTTAGCTGAGCTGCTCCTGGAAGTTTACTGATTAAAGTCTTTATACATTTTCTGTTCTTATTTACAGACGTTTATTTATTATTAATCACTTTGTGTCTGTGTGATGAAGTGTGTGGATCAGCTGTTTACTTTGTTTTAAATGATCATTATTCTTTCCATCTCGTCCTGAGACAGACTGTGGAGAGTGTCTGTGTGTGCGTGCCGCTGTGTGTGTGTGTGTGTGTGTGTGAGTGCCGCTGTGTGTGTGTGTGTGTGTGCCGCTGTGTGTGTGTGTGTGTGTGTGTGTGTGTGTGCGCGTGCCGCTGTGTGTGTGTGTGTGTGTGTGGCACACTGAAGGATATCTGAGAGGTCTGCTGCCGAAGTTAAAAGCCACCGACTCTTTGAAGGAGAGACTGATGGCAGGAAAGTAAGCCACGCCCGGACCCATCTTAATGTTGGTGAACGCCGTGCCCAGAGACTGGCCGTTCCTGAGGACACACACATTACATTACATTTACATTTACATTCAGCAGATGCTTTTGTCCAAAGCGACTTACAATAAGTACATTTGTCATAAGAGAGAAAGCACGACATCACCGTCGATGGAGTCAAAAGAAATATAGAAACAGTTGTCAAGCCGTCATCTGAGGATCATAACTGCTATTTGTCAAAGATTCTTTATATTCATAAGTGTTGTGATTTGAGTGCTAAAGATACGAACATACAAGTGCATACTTTTATTTGTCTCTTGCTTTACATCTTCTGTGATGTTTCCCGTTTTCTGTCTTTTGTTGCTTCTAGTTGTAAAAACTTTGTTTGTTCGTCTTCTGTTCTGTCTTCATGTTGTTCTTTATGAGTTTCCTGCTTTAGTTTGTCACTTTATAAACTCTAACACTAAAGGTGCTCTATAAATATAGTGTATTATCATTATGTTCACTGAGCTGATGCACAGAAACACTGAAAATGGATCTGACTGAGTTCATTCACTCACAAGCAGAAGGTGATGGTTCCCTCGTCCAGGTCAATCAGACAGCTGACGATGTCTCCGGCCGCCCACGACTGAGGAAACACAAAGCTGTCAGCATCAGCAGGTTTCAGGTCATCACCAGTGACACTGGTCCAGCTGAACACTGGTTACATCTGGACACCTTCAGTCAACCCGCCTGATTACTGCTCTACACACTACTGCTCTACATTACTGCTCTACATTAATGCTTCACATTACTGCTCTACATTAATGCTCTACACATTACTGCTCTACACATTACTGCTCTACATTACTGCTCTACACATTACTGCTCTACATTACTGCTCTACATTACTGCTCTACATTACTGCTCCACATTAATGCTCTACATTACTGCTCCACTTTAATGCTCTACATTACTGCTCTACATTACTGCTCCACATTACTGCTCTACACATTACTACTCTACACATTACTGCTCTACATTACTGCTCCACATTACTGCTCTACATTAATGCTCTACATTAATGCTCTACACATTAATGCTCTACACATTAATGCTCTACATTACTGCTCTACTCATTACTGCTCTTCACATTACTGCTCTACTCATTACTGCTCTACTCATTACTGCTCCACATCAGTGCTCTACATTAATGCTCTACACATTCATGCTCGACATTACTGCTCTACACATTAATGCTCTACATTACTGCTCTACTCATTACTGCTCCACAATAGTGCTCTACATTCATGCTCTACACATTACTGCTCTACATTACTGCTCTACAGATTACTGCTCTACATTACTGCTCTACACATTACTGCTCTACATTAATGCTCTGCATTACTGCTCCACATTACTGCTCTACATTAATGCTCTACACATTCATGCTCTACACATTCATGCTCTACACATTCATGCTCTACTTTAATGCTCTACACATTACTGCTCTACGTTAATGCTCTACGTTAATGCTCTACACATTCATGCTCTACACATTCATGCTCTACATTACTGCTCTACATTACTGCTCTACACATTAATGCTCCACGTTACTGCTCTACGTTACTGCTCTTCACATTAATGCTCTACATTACTGCTCCACATTAATGCTCTACACATTACTGCTCCACATTACTGCTCTACACATGACTGCTCTACATTACTGCTCTACATTAATGCTCTTCACATTACTGCTCTACATTAATGCTCTACACATTACTGCTCTTCACATTACTGCTTTACATTAATGCTCTACACATTAATGCTCTACACATTACTGCTCTACACATTACTGCTCTACATTAATGCTCTACACATTACTGCTCTTCACATTACTGCACTACATTAATGCTCTACACATTGCTGCTCTACATTAATGCTCTACACATTAATGCTATACACATTACTGCTCTACATTACTGCTCTATACATTACTGCTCTACACATTAATGCTCTACATTAGTGCTCTACACATTCATGCTCTTCACATTACTGCTCTACATTAATGCTCTTCACAATACTGCTCTACATTAATGCTCTACACATTACTGCTCTACACATTCATGCTCTTCACATTACTGCTCTACATTAATGCTCTTCACAATACTGCTCTACATTAATGCTCTACACATTACTGCTCTACACATTACTGCTCTACATTACTGCTCTACACATTACTGCTCTACACATTACTGCTCTACATTAATGCTCTACACATTAATGCTCTTCACATTACTACTCTACATTAATGCTCTACACATTAATGCTCTACACATTACTGCTCTACACATTACTGCTCTACATTAATGCTCTACACATTAATGCTCTACACATTACTGCTCTACACATTCATGCTCTACATTAATGCTCTACACATTAATGCTCTTCACATTAATGCGCCAAATTAATGGTCCACATTACTGCTCTACACATTACTGCTCTACATTAATGCTCTACACATTACTGCTCTACATTAATGCTCTACACATTACTGCTCTACACATTAATGCTCTACACATTAATGCTCTACATTAATGCTCTACACTAATGCTCTACACATTACTGCTCTACACATTCATGCTCTACATTACTGCTCTTCACATTACTGCTCTACATTAATGCTCTACACATTAATGCTCTACACATTACTGCTCTACATTAATGCTCTACACATTAATGCTCTACACATTACTGCTCTACATTACTGCTCTACATTAATGCTCTACACATTAATGCTCTTCACATTAATGCTCCACATTACTGCTCTTCACATTAATGCCCCACATTAATGCTCCACATTACTGCTCTACACATTACTGCTCTACATTAATGCTCTACACATTACTGCTCTACATTAATGCTCTACACATTAATGCTCTACACATTACTGCTCTACACATTACTGCTCTACACATTCATGCTCTACACATTCATGCTCTACATTACTGCTCTACACATTCATGCTCTACATTAATGCTCTACACATTAATGCTCTTCACATTAATGCTCCACATTACTGCTCCACATTACTGCTCTACACATTACTGCTCTACATTAATGCTCTACACATTACTGCTCTACACATTAATGCTCTTCACATTACTGCTCTACATTAATGCTCTACACATTACTGCTCTACATTAATGCTCTACACATTACTGCTCTACACATTAATGCTCTTCACATTACTGCTCTACATTAATGCTCTACACATTACTGCTCCACATTAATGCTCTTCACATTACTGCTCTACACATTATTGCTCTACACATTACTGCTCCACATTAATGCTCTTCACATTAATGCTCTACACATTACTGCTCTACACATTACTGCTCTACATTAATGCTCTACACATTACTGCTCTACATTAATGCTCTACACATTACTGCTCTACACATTAATGCTCTTCACATTACTGCTCTACATTAATGCTCTACATTAATGCTCTACATTAATGCTCTACACATTACTGCTCCACATTAATGCTCTACACATTATTGCTCTACACATTACTGCTCCACATTAATGCTCTTCACATTACTGCTCTTCACATTACTGCTCTTCACATTAATGCTCTACACATTACTGCTCTACACATTACTGCTCTACATTAATGCTCTACACATTACTGCTCTACACATTAATGCTCTACACATTACTGCTCCACATTAATGCTTCACATTAATGCTCTTCACATTAATGCTCTTCACATTACTGCTCTTCACATTAATGCTCTACACATTACTGCTCTACACATTACTGCTCTACACATTACTGCTCTACATAATGCTCTACACATTACTGCTCTTCACATTAATGCTCTTCACATTACTGCTCTTCACATTACTGCTCTACACATTACTGCTCTACATTACTGCTCTACACATTACTGCTCCACATTAATGCTCTTCACATTACTGCTCTACACATTACTGCTCTACACATTACTGCTCTACACATTAATGCTCTTCACATTACTGCTCTTCACATTACTGCTCTACATTAATGCTCTACATTAATGCTCTACACATTACTGCTCCACATTAATGCTCTTCACATTAATGCTCTACACATTACTGCTCTGCACATTACTGCTCCACATTAATGCTCTACACATTAATGCTCTACATTACTGCTCCACATTACTGCTCTACACATTACTGCTCTACATTAATGCTCTACACATTAATGCTCTACACATTAATGCTCTACATTACCGCTCTACATTACTGCTCTGCAGTCTGTTTCTACAACCATCAGCATGACTACAGACGCCCCTGAAGTGTAATGACTTGTGTCAGAGTCACAGACAGAGTGACTTCTGCAGTTCTATAAGCTGTTCACGACGAACGGTTTCCCTGTGGGACCGTGTAAATCTACTGTCTTAACCTGATAACTGAGATATTCAGAGCTGTGAGCGATGGGACGGACTCAGCATGACGTCTGCTCATCACACAGTTAATAAACTCACAGCTCACTCCTCTGTATGAGCCTTATTTATAGTTATATAGTTATAACTTAGCTTTATAGACTAATAAGTAAATACATCTTCACCTCATCACTTCAGTTAGTAGAAATACTCAGCGATGTTTTAAACAAGTCCATATCTAGAGAATGAGTTTCTTGTCCCTGAGGGCCATCGTAGCTACTGGATTGGTAACGGGACCGTGACGACTGTTTGACTCATTCAGTTACTGCGAATGAAAACTTTATGTTGTGATTGTTAAACACACAAAAATATACATTATTGTTCTTAATGTTTCTCTGACAGGTGAGTGTTGTGTCACCTGTCACCTGTCAGACTCTCTCACCTTTCCGTAGTTTGTGGTCGTTACGTTCCACTTCCTCACTCTGTTTCCATCGTAGGCGTAAGAGTCCGGAGTGTCACCCACACCCTCCTGACACACACACACACACACACACACACACACACACACACACACACACAGAGTGATTCACTGCTTCTGACAAATTCTTTTTTATTTGGGCTTCTTGAAAATCAGCAATGTTCGAGCCTTAGCAGCCTTTGTTGTTAGGTGTAGTGTGTGTGTGTGTGTGTGTGTGTGTGTGTGTGTGTGTGTGTGTGTGTATATGTGTGTGTGTGTGTGTGTACCTCCTGGTTGAAGCGACAGTTGAGAGTACACCAGCCGATCTGCATCAGGCCCTGGGAGGAGATCAGCACCTCGTAGGCCCACTTCCCTGCAGAGAGAGACAGGTCGTCTTTATTCTGGATTTAAAGGGACATTACGCAGTAAAACAGCAGCAGCAGTGTCTCAGACCGTCTGTCAGATGTTTCCCACCACAGCTTCGTCACACCAGATCACCTCGTTTGATAACTGGTCCTCATTAGAACTCATAATGAAGTCTGTTGTCAGCTCTGAGCTTGTCACCCTGGAGGAGGTGGAGGAGGAGGAGGAGGAGGAGGAGGAGGACCGGATGCTGGTGAAACTGCTGGCGATCATGAACAAAGTCTCTCAGCCTCCACAAAACTGTGGACGAGCTAAAGAGCAGCTGCAGCATCAGACTGATTCAACCTTCTGCTGAAGGAACGACTCAGAAATCATTCTGCTGCCGTCAGACCTCACAACACATAACACACATCACAACACATCATGTGCTTTATATTATCATCTGTGCATTAATCTGCACCTTATTCTCCACTTACCTCAGCATTTTATTTAATTTCCTAACAACTTGAGCATTGTATTGTCTATCGTACTTTATAGTTTCTGATTGCTTCTACATGTTATATTTGATTGCATTTGTACTGAATGTACCTGCTGCTATGATGACCTCATTTCTATCTCTACAACAGGTTCAGGTGTAACAGCTGACTCACAGCAGGAGATCAAATTGATGTCACCATGAGTCTGTGTGCAGGATATAAACACGTGTTCACAGAACCCACAGGCTCGGTCCGGTTCTACGACACCACATGAGACAGAACATGATGGAAGCTGTTTTACCTTTGTACACACACGTGGTGGCTCTGATGGAGCTGAAGTTGCTGTGGCCGATCACCTGAAATCAATCACAGTAAAATCAATAGAAGTCGGAGACTCGTTAAAAATCATTAAAACACAAAACCAGGCGGGACAGGTGCTGTTGCTATGGTTACAAGAGTTGTCTGACCATCTTAACCTCAAAAGAAAAGTTGAACCAGCTGCCGTCACGTTGTCTTGGTGACAAAACTGAAAGATCTTTTTTTTAAGAATCATTTTAGAATGGACTTGGTGACGTCTGATTATCAGACTCACAATCACATGTTCAACGTTTCTCTCTGTGTTCAACTCAGATCTCCACAGACTGTCAGCAGTGACGAGCTGCAGTCGCTCGATGCTCGCAGGCGTTCTGATGAAGGTGTAATAATGTACAACAGTCGTCTCACCCCGAGCAGATCATCGTCCACAAACAGAAGTCCTTCGAAGCCGCTGGTGTGATCGAGGACGACCGGCTGCGGACCAAGACGACCTTCAACAGGCTGATCTGAGAACAGTTCAACAACAAGAAGCTGATGAAGCTCTGTGTGCGTGTGTGTGTGTGTGTGTGTGTGTGTGTGCGTGCGTGCGTGCGTGTGTGTGCGTGTGTGTGTGCGCGTGTGTGCGTGCGTGCGTGCGTACCTCTGCTGTCCTCACTGTCTCCCTCTGACAACAGTCTCTCCAGGTGAGCACTGAGGTCCTGGAAGCCCAGAGGTTTCCTGTGAAGGAGGAAACAGGAAATGACATCACTCATCGTTTGTTGTGTTTCTTGATATTTCTCAGCTCTTTTCTGCAAACGGTCCTCTGCTGTAGTTCAGGTGTGGTCACTGCTGCAGGTGACACACACACTAACAACACAACACATGAATGTGACGCAGCAGTAAACTGACAGCAGGTCAGATTGAGCCTCTTCAGTCCTGAGCTGTACTCTGATTACTGTCTTGTCATGTCACTGACTGGTGTGTGTGTGTTGGGCTGAAATGTGTCCTGAACATCCAGGAAGCTCTAAAGACACAACGACTGATTTAATGTAAGAGGAGCTCTGATCAGAGTAATCAGCAGAACTGGATTTAAAATGAGTAATCAGATTTAAAGCAGAGCTCTAAAACAATCTCTGCTCTGCCACCAAAGCTAACAGAGCCTGATCAGTGTGTAAATGCTGCACCAATTACAATCAACATGGAAATAAAATCAGTTTGCGTTCTTTCAGGACCTTTGATAACAGCGGGAGGACCTGCTGACATCTCATTAACTCACACTGTGGTGACGTCACGTCTGTTTGAGCTGCTTCAGCAGTCGACTTCACTTCCTGCTGCTGAAAACAACGTTTCCTGAAGCTGCTGCTTCATAATAAACACGTTATTGTGACACAAGTCTGACAAACTTAGTGTGTGTTTCACTAAATTAGCGTAGCTTAGTTAGCACAGATTGATCATCAGTTCAGTTCATTTAAAAATAGTGATGTTAGAAGTTAAACCTGCTCCAGTCTAAGTTTAGACCAGGGGTCGACAATATAAATGGCCCGCTCGCCCGGACTTACTTTTAAAACCGTCCGGGCCACCAGAACGCTCCAAGCACTGGCCCGGTCGGGCCAGTGAAAAATATGCCGTGAAAAAAAATATATTTGGTAAAAAACATTAAATAAAATCTAATTTCACATTAAATCCCCATGGTACTGTGTTCTGCAATGACTTCTGTGAAATTGTTAATTGTGTTTTTTTTTAACCTTTATTTATCCAGGAGAAATCCCGTTGAGATTAAGAACCTCTTTTTCAAGGGAGTCCTGGCCAAAATTGTGAATTGTCTCGGTTATTACCGCTAACACATAGTGTTACGTGATCCCGATCAAAGACAGCCAGCGCTGTGCTCTCCCTGGGACGTAAACACACCACCTGCACAGCCCGCTCTTTCCCGCGTAACGCGTACCGCTTGCTCACTGCTGCTGACTGTTGACACGGAGTTTCTGTTCCCGACATCAGTAATGTTTCTAAAACCCCCAGTACCCGGCCAAACGCCGGGCAAAAAACTAAAAGAAAAGAAAAGAAAGGTTCCAGAGGAGTTGAGAGAGAATGACAGGAATTATGAAAAGAAAAGGGCAAGAACGTTCCAGCCTCAGTGGAGAGACCGCTGGAACTGGCTGGGATGTGACGAGGAAAAGCATGAGGTGTATTGCGAACTATGCAGGGCGATGCCCACCTGTGCAGACAAGTAAGTTAGAGAAAAGTTGAAGTTTATGAACAGAAGTGTATGATAACGCATGCTGTGTAACTACGGAGGCTTGAAAACGCAGATCTGCAAGCACATGTGTCCCATTTGTGACACACTGTGGATCGGCGTTTGAATTATTATTGTTATATATTATTATTAATAACTTGGAATTATTATGATACAATTGTTTTAATAATCTAATGATAAACACTTGCTTTATAGAAATTATAGTAGCTAGTTTTTTATATTCATGATGAATACAGGCAGGAGAAGTGATTGTGCCTGAGTAATGCAGCTCTGTTTGCACTTCTGATTGATGTATTTGCACGTTTTGACCTCAGTACTGCAGTATTAAAGTAAATGTTGTTAAATCAAATTGTTCTTTTTCATTATTATGGGGATCGATTCCTGGGCCAGTGATCTTCAAATTTCCCTTATTGTCTACCCCTGATTAGAGTCAACACTGGCTCATAGGTTTAAACTGCTGTTGGTGCAACAGAACTTAAACCAACACCAGGATTTACTGAGTCCAGAGTCCAGCTGAGCATCTTTACTACATGTTTACAGTCATCATTCAAACACATCAGGAGCTACGATCCCTCCTACCATAGATTTGATGTTGTTGCCTAGTTTCTCATTGGCTTCAGGACATTTGGTCTGATGCAGACTTGATGATGTCATCTCTGATCTCCGTGGACAAATATTATACTAAATTATAATTATAAGAAGTCTTTCTGAACCTTCAGCTGATCTGAGCTCCGACTGTTCAGTGAGTGAGGCTATATTTAACATGTTTACACTGTGAGAGCTGAAGGAGACAACCTGCTGTGTGTGTGTGTGTGTGTGTGTGTGTGTGTGTGTTGTACCCTGACCTGGACTAGTATTTCAGTTTTCTTAAACCAGACCGATTCATGTTACCTCTATACATAGACACACACACACACACACACACACACACAGCTGTGACTGAGTTATTATTATCACCACTTCATCTCCTGTTTCTCAAATCAAACACATTTTGTTCTTCGGACTCGTTTCACTCAAACCTCACGGTGGCACCGGAGGTCAGAGAGGTTCATCCTCAGGGGAGCATGAAGGTAAATCCATCTATCAGAGCTGCAGGTGACGCGTGTCTGTAGCTAACTGCAGTTAGCATCTCTCTGGTTCCTCTGTGGGATTATTGAACTGGATTCTGGATTACAGAACATAATCTCTGTGTCAAACACAAGGTTCTGATCCGTCCAGGTTCTGTTGATCCAGATAATCTCCACAGATGAACTCCACTCTGTGATGTTTGAAGCTAAATTAACTGTGTAGCAGTAAGAAGCTAATGCTAGGCTACAAACAGACGACATCACGGTCACATGACTGAAACGTCTCCACCACTAAGAGTCTTACTGCACAATTACTATCCAGGTTTTCTATAAACTGATCAATGTACAAGTTGTAAAGTCAGAGTTAGAACAGTGTGTAACTAAAGTGGCTGTAAAGACGGACTAGTGAGTAGATGAGTCTCCGTGTTCGCTGTGAGGACGTTTAATGTCCCCGACAACCTCTGTAGTCTCATTCAGACACTCGTTAGCAACCGCTAACTGCTTTTAACACATGAAGAGCTTCAGGATTAAACTGTGGGACGTTAATGATGATTTTATGTGGGAGAACAAAACGTGTGAATATGTTCAGTCAGGTGTAACCACACACCTTATTTCAGACTCTTAACTGACAAACCCACTGACTTCTAGACTGAGGGAAGACTGGTTGGCCATGAACAAACTTCACAGTATGATGACATCAGAGAAAATTCCGACTTCAAGTTATTAATATTATACTATCATCCTCAGGAACAGCGACCCATAAAGGAATAAGAACAGAATATATATTTATTTTTATATATATTTCATTATTTCACAACATGTCCTCACCTGAACTCTACAGATAATGTTCCAATCCTGACAGACTTGAACCTTGATATCCATAAATACATATTTTCTGATAACTCAGTGTAAACAGAACAATAACTGATTTTAATACCACAGTAAACCTTGAAACCAGCATGTGGCTGCGACGCTGCTGCTGCCACAGTCCCAGTTACACTCGTTCAGCTCGCTGTGTTTCCATTTGGACTTTTTGTCCTCGACACAGTTCAGACTAAATATCACAGAAACGTCTCTGACCGACAGCAATGCTAACGCTGCTCTGCTAACTCCGTAATCAATGAAGATGTTACCTGAGCGACGCCAGAGCCGGTCCCTGTTTGGTGGAGGGGAACACATGGTGCAGGAAGTCACTCAGCAGCTTCTCATTCACTATACCTGACAGAGACACAGAGACACAGACAGACATCAGTAATCAGTCAGTAACACAGGATCTGACAGAAGGAGACAGACTTCAGTTGTCTGAACCTGAATGTTTACATCAAATACACAATGTGATGTTTTGTTCCATGAGTTTGTAGAATATCAGCTGAAACATGGATCAGGTGACGATCAGCTGATCTGATCACTGGAACATCATCGTCTGCTGCAGCTGTTACATCAGCCAGAACAGAACAACAGTCACAGAACACTTCACTGTTGGAGACATCTGTGACATCACAGTGACATCACACCTGTGAACAGAAGAGCTCAACGGACGAACTCTGAACCATTAAAGGTTCCAAACAACAACAATAACTTGTGTTTGACAAAGTGTCACCTGCACACAAACTACAGTATACACAGTACTGTACAGAGTTATATACACAGGTGACTGTACACAGGTGACTGTACACAGGTGACTGTACACAGGTGGCTGTACACAGATGACTGTACACAGGTGACTATCCACAGGTGAATGTACACAGGTGACTGTACACTGGTGACTGTACACAGGTGACTGTACACAGGTGGCTGTACACAGGTGACTATCCACAGGTGAATGTACACAGGTGACTGTACACTGGTGACTGTACACAGGTGACTGTACACAGGTGACTGTACACAGGTGGCTGTACACAGGTGACTGTACACAGGTGAATGTACACAGGTGGCTGTACACAGGTGAATGTACACAGATGACTGTACACAGGTGACTGTACACAGGTGACTGTACACAGGTGACTGTACACAGGTGACTGTACACAGGTGGCTGTACACAGGTGAATGTACACAGGTGACTGTACACAGGTGAATGTACACAGGTGACTGTACACAGGTGGCTGTACACAGGTGAATGTACACAGGTGACTGTACACAGGTGACTGTACACAGGTGACTGTACACAGGTGACTGTACACAGGTGGCTGTACACAGGTGACTGTACACAGGTGACTGTACACAGGTGAATGTACACAGGTGACTGTACACAGATGACTGTACACAGGTGACTGTACACAGGTGGCTGTACACAGGTGAATGTACACAGATGACTGTACACAGGTGACTGTACACAGGTGACTGTACACAGGTGGCTGTACACAGGTGACTGTACACAGGTGACTGTACCTGTGGCTCTGGGCTTGTCTGTGTCTGAAGCCAGTCTGTAGTTGCGGCGGGTCAGAGCGGTGCTGCCTCCTTTAGAGCTCATTCTGTCAGACTGGAGTCACCTGGCTCACCGGCTCACCTGGCTCACCTGCTGAGGACACACAGGAAGGAACAAATATTATTTATGGATCTATAATCAAACCATGATCAATGACTCTGTAAACCATAACGGGAAACAATGACCGACTGTTTCAACTACATGAAGTGATAATCATACTCTCCTTACATCAACGCAGGATTCTGAAGCCTGTATTTCTACCTTTACCTGAGCAAAGTATCCGCATACTTCCTCCAGCTCGGGTCAATATTGTGCAGCAGTTTAATTAACAGTCTGCTTCATGTTTCAGTCAGAGAAGCCGAATCAAACCATGTCTGTATGTCGTGCTAGCTAACTAGCTACCGTGAGCTAACTTCTCCACTAAAACCAGCTGTTTTATATAAAACACGTTACCTGAACTCTCTGCCGGGTCAGTTACATTCACACACACACCCGCTACAGCTGACAGCATCCACAGCTCTGCAGTTTCAGACATGTCAGTGTTAGCTAGCTGGCTAACGGCTCAGTGACACAAACAGACTCTTTGCTAAGCATCAGCTAGCAGCTAACAGCTAACAGCTAGCTGACAGCAGCACCCACCGCTTCCTTCTGTTCCAACGAGCCTCTCCTCCAGCAGAACCCGCCCGGGATCCGCTTTGTTCCGTGTGATTCAGATAAAATGTCGTGACTGAAAAGTCTAATTTCTACCACAACAGTCTTCTTCTTCTTCTGCTGCTGCTGCTGCTTGTCAACGCCTCTCACTACGGAGAGCCAGTTGGTACAAAATATGTTTCGTCGTTTGGCGAAACGCGAAAACAAAAACAGGACTGGAGTATATTTAAACACACAAGAACAAGAAAACTCGACTCGATGATTTAAATGTGGTGAAAGTTTATAAATGTGTAAAGATGACGAGCTTTATTAGAAGGATGACGTCATATTGATCTGGTGTCACGTGATCTGGTGTTATTTGATTAATGAGGGATCATTAATGACAAATATAAACAGACTCAGAGAATCTTAACAGATTAACTGAAGGACAGAACATCTGAAATCAATCGATCCACTGCTTCATTGATCACTCAGAGCCGATACGAGTTTGTCTTCGGCACAAAATGTTTTATCAAATGTAACATATTGAGTCTAATTAATACAATATACACACATTCAATTCAAGATATTGCTTTAGTTTGTATGTTTGCTCCAATCAACTGAACAGATGTTGTTGTGACGCCGACGTCACATGATGACGTGATGAAACAGCGCCATCATCTGGCCTGGAGGCAGCGTGTGTGGGTTGGCATGGTAACGTCACTGTTTATCCAGAGATCAGCTGATTTCACCCCCCCAACACCAACAAGCTCAGGATTTACTTTGAGTTTTTAGTAACATGTAAAGTTTCTGTCCTGCAGGAAGACGAAGGAAGAAGAAGCGTGTTTGTCCGATCGATCAATAACCAGCTGTTCACGTCTTCAGAGTGTGTGTGCATGTGTTCATGTGCCAATAAATGATCCAACAGTCAGAGTGTATTGATCTCAACAACACGCTCACTGTAGGATGAATACTGGACTGGTGAGGTAATAGATTACTCTACCTTCAGTTTATTGATCGCTGAATATGTCAGCAGCTGGTCTGAAGTCAGTAGAAATAACAGAGCCAAGAAACACAAAAACACAGATGTGATATTAATAATTTAATATTTATTTGTCAAAAATTAACTATCTGAATGTACAGAGTTTCTAAGGCAGGCACGGTCTGAAAATATAATAAGTCAGTTGTTTCTGTTTGAGGACGGCAAACGATTAAAAAACTAAAACACACTCCGTCTAAAACTGATGGAAGACAAACCAGCAGAGACTGAAGTCACAGTGGACGTCATCAGAAACACGTGACGCGCCAGCAGCTCGTGTGTTAACGACAGTTTGACTGACGAGACGAGTGACGGCGTCCTCCAACACGCCAGCGTCGCTACAGAAAACTTCTCTCATCAATAACTTGTTTCATTGATAAACTAATCTTTGGACGGTTCGGAGCAGTAACACACTCAGAGGGACACTTCGTCCTCACATTGACCTAAAACAGGGTTTGTATTTAACGTGGGGCTGCAACCAGCGATCACTTCCATTATTGATCATCTAGCAGGTATTAATTCACAGTCAGACTGCTCACAGATTCCAGTTCTTCATTACAGGAGAAGAAAAGGAGGAAAGTATTAATGGAACCAGTTAATTTTACTATCCAGATTAAAAATATGACTCATTATTAATTGATAATGGAAATTGTTGCAGATTATTTTGATTAATCAACTAATTGAGCTGGAATTTGATTAATTTAAAAGCAGAATAAAACCTTTGATGTTGAACATCAGCAGTTTGTCTCCGGATGACTCTGATCATCTCCAGGATCAATGAACTTTCAGAAACGATCAGCGCGGCTCGTCAGCGCCGCTTTCATGGATGGAAGACTTCATCACTCATTTCCTCACATACATTCATTCATTCATTCAGGTCCAGATTCAGTGCAAACAGACGGGTCAGATTCATTTCTCAGGAGCCCGATGAGTTGTTGGTGATTGGAGAATCAGCTGATGGAGGGACAGAGGGCTCTGATTGGACCAGCAGGCTGCAGTACTGGACTCAGCCCATGTAGGGGTACCGCCAGTCTTGGAGGGGGACATGGGTCTCCTTCACCACCTGCGGCGACGTCCATCTCAGGACGTAGTGTGGACCGCCGGGCTTGTCGTTGGTTCCTGGGTGAAGAGGAGACACTGAAACGACCTGCAACAATCAACAATCCGCTGCAGTCAGACGAGGAGAACCAGATCCTACCTGAAGCTCTGGCGCCGCCGAACGGCTGCTGAGCGACGATGGAGCCGGTGGATTTATCGTTGACGTAGTAGTTTCCTGCAGCGTTCCTCAAAACTTTAGCTGCCTCCTGGATCACATTCCTGCAACAAACAAACCTCATGTGTCAAACTTACAGCTGGTCTGCTGTGATCCACGTCTCCAGAACCCCCGAGATCCAAAACTGATCCGAGAATACGTCATTTACACATTTAATAATCTGGAGTCTTTACTGTAGCTGCTGAGCTAACAGTGTTAGCATGCACTCTGTCTGAAGTCTTCTCAGTGGAGCCAGGACTCCACATTCCTGGTAAAATAACAGTTAAATAATAATTTAAATAAATAAATAAAACCAGTAAATATCCAGTAAAGTCTTCCCATGCAACATGTGAGCTGAACTTATAGACGTGTCATAAACTCTTTAACAACGAGGCCGGCCTCAGGAGAAACAAACAGTGAGTGAATGAGTCGTACTTGTCCTGAGCGTACACAGCTCCTGTGAGCGCGTACGGAGACGTGTTGTCGATCAGCTGCAGCACCTCCTTGTAGTCCTTCTCAGGATAAACGTACACCGACAGAACCGGCCCGAAGATCTCCTGCCAAACACAGAGCGCACGGAGAGTTGGAATGTGACAACACAAAGATTATTGTGTGAGTAAATGTTGTTTACTGTCAGAGATGAGTTCAGTTTGAGCTCATGTGACGTGAAGCAGGAGGTCTGACTGCAGAAGAGTCAGGACAGACGGGCTGTACCTCGCTCATGATGGCGTCCTGAGGGTCCGACGTCTCCACGATGGTCGGCTCCACAAAGTATCCCTTCCTGTCGTCGCAGTTCCCACCGGCGATGACTTTCAGATTAGGCGAGGACTTGGCGTGGTCGAGCCACTTCTTGATCCGAGTGAACGACTTTAGGAGACGGATGAGGACACACAGTCAGTACCACACAGGAGACATCAGGAGGATCTCAGAGAGGACGTGGACTCACCTTGTCATCGATCACAGCTGAGAAAAAGGTGCTGAAGTCTTCCACCGGCTGCAGGAGGAGAAGAAACATTATCAACATCAGACACGCCGTCCTCAGTCTGTCTGCCTTCAGCAGGTCATGTGACGTCTTCACAGCAGCACTGTTTACGTCGTTAGCATTGTTAGCATCGGGTGTTTGCTCACTAGCTCACAGTAAGAGTCGATTAATCAACAAATAGATGATCAGAAGATTCATCTGCAGCTTTTTCATAATCGACTGTTTCAGTCACCGTCCGTCTCACATGTGACACTTCACAAAGTGTCTTGTTGTTTTGGACCGCCTGTGGAGACGTCACTCTGAGCCTTTCATAACGTCACTTAAAGAATAAGTGAGAAAATAAAGTGCAGCCTCATCAGTAATGAAGATAACGTCTGCTGGCAGCAGCACTTAACGGACTCACGTCTCCCACTGTGATGTGTTTGTGGATGTCCAGCAGCTCCTGTCTGATCCGCGGCCACATGCTGTCTGGGACGTACATCCTGGAGCAGGCCGAACACTTCTGACCACCGTACTCGAACGCTGAGCGGATCGTCCCCTTCACCACGCTCTCAACGTCCGCAGACTTGTGGACAAAGTGGAAATTCTTCCCTCCGCACTCTGAAAATGTGACCAGGTGACAGAAAACTGATTTTAAAACGTAGATCAACACACACATCACGTGTTGATGATGATGGTGTTTGTGTGTCATGTGACCCTCCTGGTGGAGGCTGAGCTGAGTGTACGACCCATCCATGTTTCTGCTCACCTCCTGCTATCCGAGGAAAGTTCTTGTAGGTGTCCAGGTTCTGGGCCACCTGCTTCCACAGACGCTTGAACGTCCTGCAGAAACAGAGTCAGAGTTCTACGTTAATACACGAGCTGCAACACGAGCTGCAGGCAGTGACGGCTCACTGAACCGTCTCCTCTACAAGACAAAGACTTCCAGAATACACTTATTAGTTTTAATGACTCGTGTGGTGCTGCAAAGTTGTTTAAAGACACAGTGAACAGCAGCAGGTGAGGAGACGTGTGGTCGTCTCACCTGCAGCAACAACAACAAACACAACTAAATATAAAATCTAATTAAAACTAATATAAAAGTCACTTTACCTGATCACATCAGATTAAGTTACATGTTTTGTCTTAATTCAAAGCCATGGCGACAGTTTCAGTCACAAGCTGTGTTACTGAACTGACGGACGGCCTGCAGACTGACGCAGGTGCAGCACAGTGAACTACAGAACCAGGTACACGTCTGCTGTTTTGGTGCGTTTGCAGGAGTCACGTGACAAAAAGTGAGAACAGGAGCAACGAAGATAAAGATGTTAATATTTCTACATGTGGACACTGAAGATTAAACATCTGTTCATGTTTCTCTTGTTGAGAAATTAGTTAAATATTATAAATTATGATTCTGTTTAGTTTGTCTTTTGGTTTTATGGTCTTATAACTATTTAGTTTACCATGAGTCGTTACATGAACAACATAATCCACTAGCCCCGGCTGTGCTGAAACATCAGTGACTTGTTTGTATCTTCCAGGACTGAAGCACACTGAACACAGAGACCGCAGGGTGTCGGTGGAACCAGCGTCCTCATCTGAAACCAAACTCGTGTTAAAGAAACGTCCTTACGGGACGCTGCCGGTGAAGTTGACGCCTGCCAGGTGCGGAGAGGAGGTGACGGCGTCTCCGAACACCGGACCGTCGGCCGGGAGGAACTGGACGATGTTTGGGGGCAGACCGCTCTCTCTCAGGACTCTGTAGACAAGGTAGCTGGCAGACATGGCCGTGTCACTGGGCTTCCACAGAACCACGTTACCCTGAAACACACCAGCAGCTCCAGTCAACACTCTGAGAGCTCCCACACACACACACACACACACACACACTCACACACACACACACACACACACACACACACACACACACCACACACACACACACACCCTCGGACGCACTCACACCACACACACACACACA
>NC_044192.1:375846-410494 GCF_900880675.1 Sparus aurata | reverse complement strand
TATGATAATTAATGGTTGGTTCAATAACATTTATTAAGATAATGAATTAACATTTCTTTATTATTATTTATTAAGACTTCAGTTTCTGCTTGTTTCATCTTTTATCAGACAGTTTGTATCCACCTTATTCCTGACTTCATGAGTTTACCCATGGTTCATAGCGGTAGTCGGGTAAGCTCTTCCAGTTGAACTGCTTGAACTCGGTGTGTATTCTAGCGTAGCTGTTATGCTCGCTCTAAAAAACGGCTTTTAACGCAAAGAAAGTGACAGAATGGACAAAAATCGGAGGTGGATACACAGTACAGATGTTTTAAAAAGTTGTGAGGACAGTTCTCACAGAGTGGGCAGATGACATGAAGCAATGGCCCCTCGTTAGCTACATCCACATAGTTAATTATCTTGTATTTTCTGAAGGTGTTGACGATGAAGAATTACGCAGTTATAAAAGCACAGAAGCATAAAACTACCTGCACAGTAACACAATAGGGAAAGTACTGTTGTAGAAACACAGTGAGTATATATTTCTGAAGGCAGCAGCCACAGCGTCAGTCAAGCTAATCACACAGCGTGGATGATGCTGAAGGAGAGTGGAGTCGTGGAGACAGGCGGCTGCTGGTGCATTGTAGTCATGCAGCAGCTATTCTGTGGAAGATATTCATAAACCCAAATATTTATTTTAGTGTCAAAGCCGCGAGCCACGCTAGTCTCCGTCCCTCCTTCCTCGGCATGGCGTGCAGGGCGCGGACATGTTTGTCAAAGTTGTTGATGTTCTACTCAAGAAGTTTCTGAAAAAACCTTCATTTTTCTTGAATTGTTTAGCAACAATTTATATTGTGCGAGCGTTATGTCAATTTATGATATAACGCTCGTTGTTTTGGGCTAGCTGGGCGGTGGCGGTCACTCATGCTGTTGCTAGGCAACCGGAAACAGAAAACCACCAGCAGAAGTAGTTATCTGTCATAGCAGCATCCACAGGCTTCTGAGGAAACGTGGATATTGTGGAGATCAGTGACACACTGGTAATCTAGAATATTGTCATGATTCCTGATGTTGTGTTGTGTGGGGCAGCAGTAGCTCAGTCAGTACAGACTTGGCTTCTCCTCTGTGCTCCTCCCCCTCGTTACCACACCTGGCCTCCTCCCTCCTCTCTCTCCTCACCTGCTCCTTGTCTGTTCATCAGTGTCTGTGTATTTAGTCTGTGTCTTCCCTTCACTCCTTGTCCGGTCATTGTATTTGTCAGCCCCTGTCTGCGCCTGCTCCTGTCTGTTCCCAGTTCCCTTTGGTATGTGTTTTTGGATTTTTGCATTTTGCATTTTGGTTTTTTTGGTTGCACTTTGTCTTTTGTCCCTTTTTTGTCTTTTGTACCTGGCTCCCTTGGTTTTTGTGTTCAGCTTTAAAAAAGCTCGCCTGTCAATCTCACGCTCCATCCTTCCCTCACTCATGAACAAGACCCCAAGATACTTGAACTCCTCCACTTGAGGCAGGAACTCTCCCCCAACCTGGAGGGAACAAGCCACCTTTTACCGGTCTAGAACCATGGCCTCAGACTTGGAAGTGCTGATTTTCATCCTAGCAGCTACCTGCGTTTTTTTTTTTAATTATTTGTGTGCAAAAGCAAGCTCCACCCAGTGGCTTGATTTGCAAGAATCCACCGCTCCCGGATCAACACAACCAATCAGAGCCAAGTGTCAATCACTGTCGTGCATGCTGCTGGCAGCCTCCCTCCCTCACACAGGTGCAGTGTCTGCTCTCACCTGGTCAGATACGTTACAGCTCAAACTCAAACTGTAAACAATGGAGGAGAACAGACAACAACAACAGAGCAGAAACATGCTCTATCACTGCCCACGTCACAGAGAAGAAATAAGAGGATTGAAGAAGAAAAGCAGCGTGTAAATCTAGCTTGTTAGCTTGTATGCTAACTCTGGTGTTTAGCTTTGTCTTTATGGCTACTGGTTAGCAAAAGTGTCTTTAAGTGAGCAGGCAGTTATAATGTTAGTTTGTGTTCAGGACGCTCTGAAGTGGTTGAACTGGTTTTAGAGAAATAACGTTCCTCATGCTTCAGAAAGGCAGCATGGTGATGATGATCACCTGAATGATCACCTGGTGACTCGTCTACAGAGATGTGAGGAATATTAATTGTTACTCTGGATATCTGCAGTGATCTGCAGAAGGGAATGTCACTGTAATGTAGTTGTATTGATCAGAAACAGAACAATCAGGGCTTATGTTGTTGTTGTTATTTTGAATGCGCAGTCTTGGTTATCTGGCATCCTCTGTTACCGTGGTTACAAGCCTGCTCGTGCACAGTAGGCTCCTCCTCTGTGGGAGGGGCTTAGAAGGCAGAGAGGGAGAAGAACTGACCTGGGAGCTGTTTCATTCTAATGTTCTGACCAAGTCCAGTTTTCTCTCAGAACTCCAGACTGCAGCTTTAAGTTATTTTCCTTTTTTGCATTTAAATTGCAGATGTTTACAGTATTTATACATCATCTAACAGCAGGAGTTCATTAATGACTGTTCATTAGGATCAGTGTCTCTTCAGTCATATTCATGATGTCACCACATGTATGTTTGGAACATTAGAATAAAACCATAGAGATTTAATGGAATCATCAGTGTTTTCATCACTGTTCTGACTTCTACAGCTCAGATGTGTCAACATCAGAACTTTTTACTCTCTTATATCTTACATCAGAATCGGTTCGGTCGGTCTTCACTGTAATAAAATCGACATAAAAACACCGAGTGTCATATTACAGACCTGATGGATAATATAACATCTGTGAATCACTTCATGTTTCCACTTTCACAAGGGATTTGTAGTGAATCAGTTTGTTCATGAAGATCCAGAACCTGAAGTGACTCGAGGTGAGAACCATGAACATCGTGTGTGTTCAGAGCAGACCGCTACTGCACACGTGCAGCAGAGGCTTTAGCTGTGAGTGTGTGAGTGTGCCAGCAGTTCTGTGTATTGAGCCCCTCAGGTGGGCGGGTGGTGGTAGCGGGCTGCAGAGTGTTGGACTCTGTCAGGTGGTGTTTGATCACACAGCTGCTGCCTGGCTGCAGGGCTGCAGGGCTGCAGGGCGGGTCCTCTGTGTGGAGTCTGCCTCTGCTCTGCTTTCCCACAGTCCTCAGCTCCCCCCAAACCCCCGAGACAAAGGAAGTGTGCCGTGTTAAATTATCCCAACACACACACACACACACACACACACCCCGGCTCACTAATCTGCCTCAGATCTGGAGGGAAAAGCCCGTCCAGTAATCAGTAGGTAACTGCTCCACATGAAAGCTACCAGGTCTCCAAAGTAACTAAGTACATTTACTCAAGTACTGCACTAAAAATAAGGAGTTCCACATAAAAAGCACAACGAACACATCACATGTTTTACTTCACTACATTAACTGACAGCTTCAGTTCCTGTACATGATCAGACTTTTACACACAAAACACATGAAGGGTTATAAAATAAGTAAAGGATGATGCCCGACGAGGTGTCAGATATACACTGTGTATATATACACAGTGTATATACTGTGTGTGTGTGTATGTGTGTATGGTATATATATATATGCACTGACATCTTTGTGATTATTAATGAATGAAGCTGGCGTTCGATGTCTCTGATTGGTCCTTGTTTAATCAGTTTTATAATAAATATGATGATGTCATCAGCTGTGGTGTGTGAGTCTATAAGTAAGGATTATTGATTACCTGAATATATGAATGAATTCTATGAGATGACTTCTGTCTCGTAGAGATTGATCAAGTTTACAGTAAATAACAAACCAGGTGAGCTTGTTATATTAAACACAGCACGTACGCTGATATGACAGCTGTGTCCTGTGTTACTGGTCTGCTGCTGGTCCGGAACATATCTCCATATTCTCTCTGTCTTCTACTCGCTGTGTTCACCTGTAAGTGTTCCCGCCTCTGAGTCTTACCTGCTGATGTCTTTTGGGTCCTGGAGGGTCGTTCTGTAGAGAGCCATGCTGAGAGGACAGAAGAGCTGCTACTTTAAATAATGCTGGACATATTAAAATATTTGAAAAACGTGAAAAACAGAAGAATCTAGTTTGACACTTTACTTCAGTTTGTATTTATTTACTCTTTCTTTAACACATGAACTCATATGAGACTAATTCTGTGTAAATAATCTCAGAGTGTGTTTGTGGCTGTGGATCTGTGCAGGAACACACTTCACTGCATGTTCAGTCCTGAAGAGTTGTTGTTTCATATCTACATGTTGTCAGAATTAGTTTATTATGGAGTTCCATATTTATCTATTAACGCTGTTTTTTTCTGTGAACATGTTGTTGATGATGTTTAGTATTTACTGTCATACAGGAAAGAAATGTCTTTATATTTCATGTGGACAGACTTCCTGTTTCACATACTTTATCACTGGAACAAAGTATCTGTCTGATGAATATTAGAATAATATAATAACTAATATAACAATGTAATAATACAGTGGAAACCGCTAATAGTGATCACGGATATAGTAATCAACCGCTTATATGGATCAAAAAGCTTGGGACCGAATCATTTCTATACAAATGCTGTTTAAATAAGTCGTTTATAGTAATCAAGAAATCTGCTTATAGTCTTCATTTTTGGTCATTTTATGAATGAAAACATGTGCAAAAATAATTTTAAAACTACGTGTATTTTATTTTTTACTCCCATGATTCCTTGCTGGACGTCTGCTTCTGCCTCGCTAGCTAACGTAACGAGTTGACACCGAGCAGCAAGCGCACGAATCATGGCTGGAAAAAGGAAGTCATTTTCTCTTAATGAAAAATGTAGTAGAGGAATAGAGGACGTCATCTCGGAGGTACAAGAGCGCTTTGGTGCGGGTACCAGTGCTGCACGCAGCGAGGAGGAGGAGGAGGAGGAGGAGGATGAAGAAGAGGAGACCGTTGTCCCATCTGGAGCTGAGATGAGGAATGCAGTTTGCATTTTAAAGACTGGTCTCCTGCACGTTGGTTTCAAAAACTTTGCCCTTTTACATCGTTTTGAAAAAGAAGTGAACTTGGTGTTGGACAAGTCTCTGATCCAGGGATCCATCTGTGAAGTGACTTCTTAATGCGGCGCAGCAGAGCCGCAACACAAAACAGAGGTAGCTTAAATGTTCTTGATGCAGTTGTTATCTTCTATGTTGTTGTTCTATGAAGGAGTTTGTTTCAAACTTATGCACAGCAGAGCCGACGCACAGAATAAGTGACATGCTGTATTTGAGTTATGTTGCGCACTGCGCAGTAATTGAACTTACATTGTGCCTCTCAAAAGGAGCATTTCAAACGAATGTGTTTGAAACCATAATAAAATTCAGTAAATGCTGAAGCTGTCCGTTTCGTTCCATTTATATCATTGAAAAACGATACAAATGGCATTTTATTATAGATATTAAAGATAGTATAGATATTATAGATATTAAAGATATATTATAGATATTAAAGATATATTATAGATATTATAACTTTCATCAAAAACACGAAAGCAGAAAATATAAAGATAAAATATGTTTACTGGATCTTTCGACAGGAAAGACTTGAGTTTGAGACGAGAGTGAACACACAGTGTCAACACTTCCTCCAGCAGCAGCTCACAGCCGCTCCACACCTGCTCAGAGGATTCATCCAGTCAGAGTGCTTCAACAGCAACGACACCAGGACCGACGCTTCAACGTGAAGACCTGAGGTCATTTAAAGGAACGGGTGGAGTTCAGCCTCCATCACAGCGGCTCCGTCGGGGGCGGCCAGCAGCTTCGCTGCAGCCTGGACGTGGCTGGTGGCTTCAGAGAGCTGGCGGACAGGAAGTGCAGCGTCTCCTTCCAGCAGTGTGAGTAGCCGAGGCTGCGAGCGCTCTGAGGGACAGCAGCAAGACGGGACGGTCTCTGGTGGACGGCAGGGAGACGGGACGGTCTCTGGTGGACGGCAGCGAGACGGGACGGTCTCTGGTGGACGGCAGGGAGACGGGACGGTCTCTGGTGGACGGCAGCGAGACGGGACGGTCTCTGGTGGACTGCAGGGAGACGGGACGGTCTCTGGTGCTGCAGGGAGACGGGACGGTCTCTGGTGGACGGCAGCGAGACGGGACGGTCTCTGGTGGACGGCAGCGAGACGGGACGGTCTCTGGTGGACGGCAGGGAGACGGGGCGGTCTCTGGTGGACGGCAGGGAGACGGGACGGTCTCTGGTGGACGGCAGGGAGACGGGGCGGTCTCTGGTGGACGGCAGGGAGACGGGACGGTCTCTGGTGGACGGCAGCGAGACGGGACGGTCTCTGGTTGACGGCAGCGAGACGGGACGGTCTCTGGTTGACGGCAGCGAGACGGGACGGTCTCTGGTGGACGGCTGCGAGACGGGACGGTCTCTGGTGGACGGCAGGGAGACGGGACAGTCTCTGGTTGACGGCAGCGATACGGGACGGTCTCTGGTGGACAGCAGGGAGACGGGACGGTCTCTGGTGGACGGCAGCGAGACGGGACGGTCAACCAGAGACCGTCCCGTCTCGCTGCCGTCCACCAGAGACCGTCCCGTCTCGCAGCCGTCCACCAGAGACCGTCCCGTCTCGCTGCTGTCTCTGGTTGACAGCAGCGAGACGGGACGGTCTCTGGTGGACGGCTGCTCTGAGCCTCTGAGCCTCTGAACCTCTGAGCCTCTGAACCTCTGAACCTCTGAGCCTCTGAACCTCTGAGCCTCTGAACCTCTGAACCTCTGAACCTCTGAGCCTCTGAACCTCTGAGCCTCTGAACCTCTGAGCCTCTGAACCTCTGAACCTCTGAACCTCTGAGCCTCTGAACCTCTGAGCCTCTGAACCTCTGAACCTCTGAGCCTCTGAACCTCTGAACCTCTGAGCCTCTGAACCTCTGAGCCTCCACCTCTGAGCCTCTGAACCTCCACCTCTGAGCCTCTGAACCTCCGCCTCTGAGCCTCTGAACCTCCACCTCTGAGCCTCTGAGCCTCTGAACCTCCACCTCTGAGCCTCTGAACCTCTGAACCTCTGAGCCTCTGAACCTCCACCTCTGAGCCTCTGAACCTCCACCTCTGAGCCTCCACCTCTGAACCTCCACCTCTGAGCCTCTGAACCTCTGAGCCTCTGAACCTCCACCGCTGAGCCTCTGAACCTCTGAGCCTCTGAACCTCTGAGCCTCTGAACCTCTGAACCTCTGAACCTCCACCTCTGAGCCTCCACCTCTGAGCCTCTGAACCTCTGAGCCTCTGAACCTCTGAGCCTCTGAGCCTCTGAACCTCCACCTCTGAGCCTCTGAGCCTCTGAGCCTCTGAACCTCTGAGCCTCTGAGCCTCTGAGCCTCTGAACCTCCACCTCTGAGCCTCTGAGCCTCTGAACCTCCACCTCTGAGCCTCTGAACCTCTGAGCCTCTGAGCCTCTGAGCCTCCACCTCTGAACCTCTGAGCCTCTACCTCTGAGCCTCTGAGCCTCTGAGCCTCTGAGCCTCTGAACCTCTGAACCTCTGAGCCTCTGAACCTCTGAGCCTCTGAACCTCTGAACCTCTGAACCTCTGAACCTCTGAGCCTCTGAACCTCCACCTCTGAGCCTCTGAGCCTCCACCTCTGAGCCTCTGAACCTCCGCCTCTGAGCCTCTGAACCTCCACCTCTGAGCCTCTGAGCCTCTGAACCTCCACCTCTGAGCCTCTGAACCTCTGAACCTCTGAGCCTCTGAACCTCCACCTCTGAGCCTCTGAACCTCCGCCTCTGAGCCTCTGAACCTCCACCTCTGAGCCTCTGAGCCTCTGAACCTCCACCTCTGAGCCTCTGAACCTCCACCTCTGAGCCTCCACCTCTGAACCTCCGCCTCTGAGCCTCTGAACCTCCACCTCTGAGCCTCTGAACCTCTGAACCTCTGAGCCTCTGAACCTCCACCTCTGAGCCTCCACCTCTGAACCTCCACCTCTGAGCCTCTGAACCTCCACCTCTGAGCCTCCACCTCTGAACCTCCGCCTCTGAGCCTCTGAACCTCCACCTCTGAGCCTCTGAACCTCTGAACCTCTGAACCTCCACCTCTGAGCCTCCACCTCTGAGCCTCTGAACCTCTGAGCCTCTGAACCTCTGAGCCTCTGAGCCTCTGAACCTCTGAGCCTCTGAACCTCTGAGCCTCTGAGCCTCTGAACCTCCACCTCTGAGCCTCTGAGCCTCTGAACCTCTGAGCCTCTGAGCCTCTGAGCCTCTGAACCTCTGAGCCTCTGAGCCTCTGAGCCTCTGAGCCTCTGAGCCTCTGAGCCTCCACCTCTGAGCCTCTGAGCCTCTGAGCCTCTGAACCTCCACCTCTGAGCCTCTGAACCGCTGAGCCTCTGAACCTCCACCTCTGAGCCTCTGAACCTCTGAACCTCTGAGCCTCTGAACCTCCACCTCTGAGCCTCTGAACCTCTGAGCCTCTGAACCTCTGAACCTCTGAGCCTCTGAACCTCCGCCTCTGAGCCTCTGAACCTCCACCTCTGAACCTCTGAGCCTCTGAACCTCCACCTCTGAACCTCTGAGCCTCTGAGCCTCTGAGCCTCTGAACCTCTGAACCTCTGAGCCTCTGAGCCTCTGAGCCTCTGAACCTCTGAACCTCTGAGCCTCTGAGCCTCTGAGCCTCTGAACCTCCACCTCTGAGCCTCTGAACCTCTGAACCTCTGAGCCTCTGAGCCTCTGAGCCTCTGAACCTCTGAACCTCTGAGCCTCTGAACCTCCACCTCTGAGCCTCTGAGCCTCTGAACCTCCACCTCTGAGCCTCTGAGCCTCTGAACCTCTGAACCTCTGAGCCTCTGAGCCTCTGAACCTCTGAGCCTCTGAACCTCCACCTCTGAACCTCTGAGCCTCTGAGCCTCTGAACCTCTGAGCCTCTGAACCTCTGAACCTCTGAGCCTCTGAGCCTCTGAGCCTCTGAACCTCTGAGCCTCTGAGCCTCTGAGCCTCTGAACCTCCACCTCTGAGCCTCTGAACCTCCACCTCTGAGCCTCTGAACCTCCGCCTCTGAACCTCCACCTCTGAGCCTCTGAACCTCCGCCTCTGAGCCTCTGAACCTCCACCTCTGAGCCTCTGAGCCTCTGAACCTCCACCTCTGAGCCTCTGAGCCTCTGAGCCTCTGAACCTCTGAGCCTCTGAACCTCCACCTCTGAACCTCTGAGCCTCTGAACCTCCACCTCTGAACCTCTGAGCCTCTGAGCCTCTGAGCCTCTGAACCTCCACCTCTGAGCCTCTGAACCTCTGAGCCTCTGAACCTCCACCTCTGAGCCTCTGAACCTCCACCTCTGAGCCTCTGAACCGCTGAGCCTCTGAACCTCCACCTCTGAGCCTCTGAGCCTCTGAACCTCCACCTCTGAGCCTCTGAACCGCTGAGCCTCTGAACCTCCACCTCTGAGCCTCTGAACCTCTGAGCCTCCACCTCTGAGCCTCTGAACCTCCACCTCTGAGCCTCTGAACCTCTGAGCCTCTGAACCTCTGAACCTCTGAACCTCCACCTCTGAGCCTCCACCTCTGAGCCTCTGAACCTCCACCTCTGAGCCTCTGAGCCTCCACCTCTGAGCCTCTGAACCTCCACCTCTGAGCCTCTGAACCTCCACCTCTGAGCCTCTGAACCTCTGAGCCTCCACCTCTGAGCCTCCACCTCTGAACCTCTGAGCCTCTGAGCCTCTGAGCCTCCACCTCTGAGCCTCCACCTCTGAGCCTCTGAGCCTCTGAGCCTCTGAACCTCCACCTCTGAGCCTCTGAGCCTCCACCTCTGAGCCTCTGAACCTCCACCTCTGAGCCTCTGAGCCTCCACCTCTGAGCCTCTGAGCCTCTGAGCCTCTGAGCCTCCACCTCTGAGCCTCTGAGCCTCCACCTCTGAACCTCTGAGCCTCTGAGCCTCCGCCTCTGAGCCTCCACCTCTGAACCTCTGAGCCTCTGAGCCTCCGCTTCTGAGCCTCCACCTCTGAGCCTCTGAGCCTCCACCTCTGAGCCTCTGAGCCTCTGAGCCTCTGAGCCTGAACCTCCACCTCTGAACCTCCACCTCTTAGCCTCTGAACCTCCACCTCTGAGCCTCTGAGCCTCCACCTCTGAGCCTCCACCTCTGAGTCTCTGAACCTCCACCTCTGAGCCTCTGAACCTCCACCTCTGAGCCTCTGAGCCTCCACCTCTGAGCCTCCACCTCTGAGCCTCTGAACCTCCACCTCTGAGCCTCTGAGCCTCCACCTCTGAGCCTCTGAGCCTCCACCTCTGAACCTCCACCTCTGAGCCTCTGAACCTCCACCTCTGAGCCTCTGAGCCTCCACCTCTGAGCCTCCACCTCTGAGCCTCTGAGCCTCCACCTCTGAGCCTCCACCTCTGAACCTCTGAGCCTCTGAGCCTCTGAGCCTCTGAACCTCCACCTCTGAGCCTCTGAGCCTCTGAGCCTCTGAGCCTCCACCTCTGAGCCTCCACCTCTGAGCCTCTGAGCCTCCACCTCTGAGCCTCCACCTCTGAGCCTCTGAGCCTCCGCCTCTGAGCCTCCACCTCTGAGCCTCTGAGCCTCCACCTCTCCACCTGTCAGGCCTCTGGGCTGCAGTGCTGGTGAGGCGCTGAGGGGACTTCAGTCCTTTGACTCATATTTGGCGCCATCTGTTGTTGTGGATGGATACTGACGTTTAGAAGTCCAGAACCTGAATCAATTTTTGGACAAACATAATCTGATATTTTGGTCTCTGAGGTCCTTTAGCTGCACTGTGTCTGCAGTCTGTCCCTGCAGCTGCATCAGGAGCTCAGTGCTTCTGTTACTGGGAGCTGCTGGAGGACAAACGTTTGGCTGAACAGCTGCAGCGTCCTGATGTTACTGATGGACATGAAGACGGGACTCGTGTCTTCACCAGAGAGGCCACTGAAGCCTCCACAGTGTAAATATGAAGTTGTGTTGAAGTGATGATCAAAGGCTCTTTTCAATAATCAATCAATCAATCGTTCTGTCTTCTGAGATCAAATCAAACTAGTTTCACTTTATGTGTTTTCATTATTCCAGATGTGGATTGTGGTTCTGGAACACTCACAGTCTGAGTCACCAGGTTTCATCAACACCGGTCCAGCAGTTTGTTCTGTAATCCTGCTGACTAACTACAATGAATACAGAGACGTCCCTGTAGAGTGCATACCTCCCCAAGGCCCAACAGTCCCCTTTAATTCAATCCAGCCCGGTTCAGCATCAAGCTGCCTGTCTACAGCTCGGTAGCATCCACAACCACAGAACCAGAACTTAAACTGCACTCACAGATACCAGCCAGCGTCACCCAGATCCAAACTACAGTTCACTAAAGTGTGACAAACATCCAGTCTCACAATGTGAAAGATAGAATGGATCCTGGATCCGTCTCTTTGGATCAGCACCAGAAGTTAATGAGGTCTGTTTTGGGCCAAGACCGTCCTCCATCTGAGTTCAATAGAAACCTGTTCAGTAGTTTTTGTGTATTCCAACAACTAACCAACCACTAACCAACAACTTACCAACCACTTACCAACAACTAACCAACCAACCACTAACCAACCACTAACCAACAACTAACCAACCACTAACCAACAACTAACCAACAACTAACCAACCACTAACCAACAACTAACCAACCACTAACCAACAACTAACCAACCACTAACCAACCACTAACCAACAACTAACCAACCACTAACCAACCAACCACTAACCAACAACTAACCAACAACTAACCAACCAACCACTTACCAACAACTAACCAACCACTAACCAACAACTAACCAACCACTTACCAACCACTAACCAACAACTAACCAACCACTAACCAACAACTAACCAACCACTAACCAACTACTAACCAACAACTAACCACCAACTAACCAACCACTTACCAACAACTAACCAACAACTAACCAACCACTTACCAACAACTAACCAACCACTAACCAACAACTAACCAACCACTAACCAACTACTAACCAACCACTAACCAACAACTAACCAACCACTAACCAACCACTTACCAACAACTAACCAACCACTAACCAACAACTAACCAACCACTAACCCACAACTAACCAACCACTAACCAACCACTAACCAACAACTAACCAACAACTAACCAACCACTAACCAACAACTAACCAACAACTAACCAACCACTAACCAACAACTAACCAACCACTAACCAACAACTAACCAACAACTAACCAACCACTAACCAACAACTAACCAACCACTAACCAACAACTAACCAACAACTAACCAACAACTAACCAACAACTAACCAACCACTAACCAACCACTAACCAACCACTAACCTAAAGGAGTATTTTGTGGGACAGAATCTGCTGTATGAGCTTCAGTCGGGCTTTAGAGCAGCACACTCTACAGAAACTTGTCTCTCATCTCTTTGATTACATCCGCCAGAATTTTGATGAAGGAAATTATGTTGGGATGGTTCTTCTCGATTTGCAAAAAGCATTTGATACAGTAAACCATGAAATACTGCAGTGCATGATGGGGTTTAGTGGTACTGCAGTTAAACGGTTCCCTTCACAGGAAGGACTTCAGTTTGTGATGTGGGAGCGACGCATCTGATCCTGAGCTTATAACATGTGGGGCGCCCCAAGGTTCTATCCTGGGCCCCCTTTTATTTTTAGCATACATCAATGACATGCCGGCTGCAGAGACATGTGGGCTCCTTTTATATGCTGATGTCTTACTCGTCCCAGGAGTGATGTGCATGAAAGAGAGAACACTCTTGGCAAAGAGCTTGAGACGGTCAGCCAGCTGCTTACAGACAACAAGCTCTCAATACATCTGGGTAGGTGTTAAAAATCAATGCACTAAAGGTCGTGTGTGATGGCACTGAATGAGTGTCTCAGTCAGGTGTCACATATCTAGAACAATCACTAACGTGTGAATCTACTGCAGCAAAAGTATGAGCTAAATGTGCCAGTAAACTAAAGTCTTTGTATCGCAGGACGAGGCGTGTTTTATCTCTGATACAGCGCCACTTTGATCATGCTTGCTCTGCACAGTTCTGTGGATTGTCTGTCAAGCTTAAAAACAAACTGCAAGTTATGCAAATTGATGTTATCCGGTACTTGTTGAACCCCTCGTACTCATACTGGTAGAGATGTGCTCAAAAGGTTTGGAGTGCTGCCGGTACATCTTAGAGTGGAGCAGCTGAAGTTTTTTATTTTTCTCATAACTTTTAGTAATTATTTTTTTCTTTGGATTGTGTCTGTTAGTATGTCAGTGTTCTTGTTTCTGTGTCTTATTTAACATGTTATCTTTTGGATTCTGTTTTTCTGTCTTCAAATCCAAAAATAAATCGATCAAAAAAACCAACTGACCAACAACTAACCAACAACTAGCCACTGATGTCAGCTGATGATGTCGTTGATTTCAGTGATTTTAAATAAAGTGTGATGTCGTCTCAGTCTTCCTCCACTGACATGAAGAACAAGTGGTCTGAATGTTCAGGTAAGACAGCAGCTCAGGTTACAGGTGTGTGTGTGTGTGTATGTGTGTGTATAAACAGTCATCAGTGTGTGTTGTGTGATGAGAGGCTGACAGGAAGGGTGTGTGTCGCTGACGCCTTTCATCTGGAAATGGAGGATTTAGGAAGAGGAAACTGCAAACACTCATTTTTATGTGTCGATGCTCTTTGATGTTCCACAGAGCAGCTTTACTCCTCACAGCGCCTGACGTCTGGACACACACACTACACACACACACACACTCCACACACACACACTACACACAGACACTCCGCACACACACTTCAGTGGGTTAGCAGTGTGTTTCATCTTCCATCATTTCATAAAGCTCAACAATCTCATGTTTTATATTCATGACACACCACTGCCGTTTGTGTGTGTGTGTGTGTGTGTGTGTGTCTTGTTACCTGACGGCCCATCACACACCTGGAGGGGCGGAGCTTCAGCATGTAAAAGCAGGTAAAGCATCAGTGTTTCATCGTGCAGCCTCAGACGGGAGCAGCAGCATCTGAAGGTGAGACAAAGAAACCTCTCACACACACACACACACATCGATCTGTACTCTGATTACTGCTCTGAATACTCGAGTCGTCAGGTGTTTGATTAATTACAAAATCCTTTCATCGTCTGCTTGATTGATTTATGATGAACCAACAGTCTTTCCATTGACTGCAGCTCTGTGACAGTAAACTGAAGATCTGTGGCGTCTGAGGACGAAACGACCAGCAACACTTTCTCTGTCTGAAACATCTCAGAGATCAACAACTAATCGATTACTGCAGGAGGTAATCACATTACTAACAGTGGTACTAATAGTTGGTTACAGCTCGTTTGTTTCTTATTTGATATCAGCTTCAGTTTCCAGCTTCAACAGCAGTTTTTATCAATGTGTTATTTTCATGAACTGACAGATCTGAGATCAGTCAGGGTGGAAGTTACTCAAGTTACTCAAGTTACTCAAGTTACTCAGGTACAATTATGAGGTATTTGTACTACACTGGAGTATTTCCATGTTCTGCTACTTTATACGTCCACTCCACTTTATTCTGAAGAAAAATACTTTTTACTCCACTATTTTTATTAGAAAAACTTTAGTTACAGTTACTTTACAGATTACTCGCTGCATCAGAGCCAGAAGAACATTTGAAGTCAGTTGATTTGATCAATCAGATCAGTGATAATGAAGATAACTGGATGAATGTTGACTATCAGAAGTGATAATCAATCGATCCAATTGGTTGTGAGTGATGAGGTCATCACTTACGTCTCAGTGTGAATGAAACACTCGACACAGTGCTGAAGTTAGTTTGATGTTGATGACACCCTGCAGGAGGACAGACAGGAGGACAGACAGGAGGACAGACAGGAGGACAGACAGGAGGACAGGTGGATGTATTGAAGTAAATACTGAAGGAAAAGCACAGAGCAAAAGAAGAAAAGTCTCAGGTGTTGTCTCAGGTGATGTCTCAGGTTTTGTCTCAGGTGATGTCTCAGATGATGTCTCAGATGTTGTCTCAGGTGATGTCTCAGACGATGTCTCAGGTGTTGTCTCAGGTGATGTCTCAGGTGATGTCTCAGGTTTTGTCTCAGGTGATGTCTCAGATGATGTCTCAGGTGATGTCTCAGGTGATGTCTCAGGTGATGTCTCAGGTGTTGTCTCAGGTGTTGTCTCAGGTGATGTCTCAGGTGATGTCTCAGATGATGTCTCAGATGATGTCTCAGGTGTTGTCTCAGGTGATGTCTCAGGTGTTGTCTCAGGTGATGTCTCAGGTTTTGTCTCAGGTGATGTCTCAGGTGATGTCTCAGGTGTTGTCTCAGGTGTTGTCTCAGGTGATGTCTCAGGTGTTGTCTCAGGTGATGTCTCAGGTGATGTCTCAGGTGTTGTCTCAGGTGTTGTCTCAGGTGATGTCTCTTGTCTCTGTCCAGGTGTTGTCTCAGATGTTGTCTCAGGTGTTGTCTCAGGTGATGTCTCTTGTCTCTGTCCAGGTGTTGTCTCAGATGATGTCTCAGGTGTTGTCTCAGGTGATGTCTCTTGTCTCTGTCCAGGTGAGGAGGATGAAGCTTCACTGAGCTCTCTGCTGATCCTCCAGGTGTGTTCCAGGTGTCAGGTCACATGATGAGCTCCACCTTCTCTCCGTCCTCTTACCTGAGCTTCAGTCTGCCTCCTGCTGCTGCTCACTGTGACCACTCCTCCGTCCCCTTCCTCCTCTACCCCTCCGGCATGGACCCTCTGAAGGGCCCCGGGCCCCCGCTGCTGCCCTACCTGTCCCCCTTCCACCACCACGGACACTTCAGCGTGTACGAGTGTCCTTTTGAGCCGGCATTCATCCAGAAGAGGAACGAGCGCGAGCGACAGAGGGTCAGGTGTGTGAACCAGGGCTACGCCAAACTGAGGGAGCACCTGCCGGGACAGAGCGCCGACAAACGTCTCAGCAAGGTGGAGACGCTGAGGGCCGCCATCAGGTACATCAAGTATCTGCAGGGCCTGGTGGAGACGGACGACGTTGGACTCAACTCACCTCCTGGACCAGACTGTGGACGACAGCCGGAGGGACAAACACGTCCAACGTCCTGCTGGACTGGAACTGAGAAAGAACTACATGATGAGAATCTATAACACAGACAACAAACATCAGCTGAGACTGTCAATCATCTCCATATGAATTAAGTTTAATTATTATAATTAAACTGCAGCAGCAGAATTTACTCTGATTACTGACAATGAAACTTAACACATTTATGCTAACATTAGCAAGCTAACACAGTAGGTACATTTACCATGTTCAAGGTCTGAGCCAAGCATGTTAGCATGCTAATTAGCAGGGAACCCTGATTGGTTCAGCCTGATAATCTTAATCTGAATTTAACCCAACCAATCAGAGGCAGGGGGCGGGTCTGATGTGATGATGGCGCCCGATGAAAAGACAAGAACACCAAAGGTAGACCAACTTGTGGCAGTTGCTGCTGCTAACGTGGCTAAAGGCTACACACAGTGCAGAGTGACACTAATCAGCTGATCAATAACATCAAGATAACCTGCTGCAGATCAGTTTTATGTCCCATTTTAAATTAGGAGTTGTAAAAATATTTCTAAGATTCATTTCAGACATTTCAAGGACCTGGAAACAGACTCAAGGCCTTGATGATGAGTGAGGACAGGATGAAGAAGCACTGGAGCCGCTGGGATCATTAAATATTGATTTAATTTGTCATATTTAGCTGTGAGGAGACAGAATGAGTGAGGAAGCATTAGAAAAATAAAAATCACAGAAACGTCTGTAGTTTCATCTTCTGTCTGAATCTGTTCTTTAATAAATGTGACGTTATTGATTACCAAACATCAGCTGACATCAGTCACTGACCCAGAGTCTGCAGTCTTTGACTTCCTGTGTTGGAGTGAGCCGGCGCCACCGTGAGACGACGGGACGAACAGGCCGAGCTCAGTCGATCCGCTGAGGTTTGAGTTTGTGACGTTTCCTCACGTCTTCTGATCGGAGACTTCTGCTCAGAGACGACGACGTGACGTCTTTAAGGTTTAATGTGAACACTGAAGCTGAGCGAGGACGAACATCTGAACACTGTGAGGAGAACCAGCTGATCGTTAGTCCACTTTGTCTCTGCTGTCAGAACAATCTGCTGCTTGTTTCTGAATAAAGACCAGATATCAAACCTCCTGCTGCTGAGTTCTCACTGCCTTTTCCCCAAAACATGAAAAGAAAAAACATCAATTATCAATTTATATTTTTAGTCCGTTATCAAACAAAAATGCCAAAAACAGTCTGAACAGGTTGAAAAGTGTTTCCACGTTATTCATTCAGCTTTTTTTTAATAAACTCTCCATCGTCCACACGAAGCTCTGAACCACCAGCTCAGTTTGAAAACTGGTTGGTCTTTTTTCTGGTCGGTTCCACTGAAAGTTGACAAATTAAACCTTTAAACGGCACATCGACACACACGAAAACGTCTTAAATCATTCTGACATCGTTTAGTTTCGCAGCTGTTTAACCTGAAGATTAATTAAATTAATTAATCATCTGAGGTCCAGATCATTTTTAGAAAACAGGTTTTATATCGACAGTCGGGACTTCTTCAGGTGTTTAGTGACGCTGCTGCAGTTTCCTGTTTGTCAGAGACGAGTCGTTAGGGGCAACACTTTCAGATCAATACTCGGGTGTATTGATCCTCAGTGATCGAGTCTGAGGATCATTTTCTACATTAATGAGATAAATTCATGCAAATCAATCGAACACTGACACACAAGCGATCTTTGGCTTTCAAGATTAAAACTCAAACACTGAATCAAATCTGTTCAACATGACGACGAGTCACAGACAGGCTGCTGCTTCCATCACAATCCATCCGATCAATCAATTCTTCTATTGATCTGAAACTGATTTCATCATCACTTCAGCTTTTCTTCATGTGAATATAAGAATAAATATATAAGACTCCATGTCGACCTTCAGGAGCTCAAACTGAGACGATAATGTGCAGATTAACAGATAATCAATATATTGTTCAGTCACAGAAATCAATCAGCTCAACAGGGAAGAAGAGACCTGATTGGTTCCTGGTCTTCTGACATCACAGCTTCTGTCCTCAATGTGGACGACAGCTGAAATTATTGAATCATCAGGAAAATCAGAAGAAACTGATCGATTATCAATCATGAACTCAGATTAGCATCAGGTTCCTTCTCGTACGATCAATAATGGAACATCGACTCGTTCAGCACATTCATCTTCACACAGCAGCTCGTCTGTGACGCAAACATCAAGTCAAACCCCGCAAACGTAAAACTCGGACGTGAAGACGTCAGAAACACTTTGAGACGAACACGGTGACGACTTCCTGTCACAGCGAAGCCGCAGTGACGACTTCCTGTCACAGCGAAGCCGCAGTGACGACTTCCTGTCACAGCGAAGCCGCAGTGACGACTTCCTGTCACAAGCGAAGCCGCAGTGACGACTTCCTGTCACAGCGAAGCCGCAGTGACGACTTCCTGTCACAGTGAAACTGCAGGCTGAGCCCTTCAAATTAAGAGTCCGTCCTGAAGAGACCCTGAATCGTGTTGGACGAGTCCACTGAAGCTGCAGAGACAGACGAGGACTGTAGTGAGTCAGTCAACAGTCCGTCCTGCCGTCTCTGTGCAGTCAGTCCTCATGTCCTCAGGAGGACACTCAGGAGGAGACGGGCCGTCCTCAGTTGTCCTGGACGTAGAGGACAGTGAGGCGGCGGGCCACCAGGCGGCGGTGCTGTGGCTGCAGACAGTAGGCGATGCTCTGCTCCACCTCCTGACAGCGTCGCAGGAACCTGCAGCGGTCCCGGGCCAGCTCCTCCCAGGGGCCCCGCCGGTCCTCCTCCTCCTCGCCACAGCTGGCGAAGAACTCCTCCACGTCGTCACAGAAACGAACCTGATGGGAAGAAGAAGAGTCAGAACCGGGTCAGTTCTGCTGGGGTGACACTCCAGACGGATTCTGACAGACAGACGTGTTGACTGACGCAGACGAGATCGTTTCAGCTGGAAACATTTAACATTAGATTTATAACATATAATAATAATAAAAACAATAATAATGATAATAATGATAATACTGCTCTTTATATCACTCAACACTTCAGTCTTCTGTTCACTTCAGTAACGAGTCCCTTTGTTATTGTGCTGCTGCAGAGACAGAGCAGCACGTTCACATTTATTATTTTATTGGCAACCCAACGGAAAAATCAACGACACATAATCAGAAAAATGCTGAATATCATCCGTCTGCTTCTGTTGGACACATTTTACAGTATTAAATATTTCAGTCTCAAAGTGTTTCATCATCTTCGTCATGTTGAAGCTTCTGTGCAACAAGAACTGATCACTAAGAACAAACATGAAGAGTTCAGAGTCTGTTCACAACAAAGATCAGTCACATTTTGTTTCTTGTCCAGTTGTTTGTATTTGACATGTGATGCGACACAGAAAGCACCAGCTGTGTGTCCATTCAAGATCTAATGTAGATTAACAGTCTAACTTTAGTCTGTCTTAAATTAAGAGTCAACACTTAAAGCTGCAGTTCTCACTGCAGCCACAGGAGGCAGAATATAAACCTTTGGTTAAAAGAAGACCAAACTGAGAAACCACATCAGCAGTGTTCTTATTTGATTCTGACTCTTTCTGATGACATCATCAGAGCGCTCACACCTCCACCTGTCATTAAATGACAGCAGGGGTCACAGAACAGTTGTATCGAGCTCTGCCTGGATTGTGTGATTCAGCTCTTTGTTCAGGTTCATTGACTTCATCCTGAACTGTGAGGAAATGTTCTGATCCGACGTCACAATCTGGCCTCTTTGTATCAACAGCTCGGCTGTCGGAAGGTTTCAGTGCAGACGTACAATGAACTGATTTATTTGTCTGTTCAGTCTTTCTGCTTCGCTCATGTTTGAGTCTGTAGGAGGACAAACTGTTTAAGAGCAGCAGACGCTGATCACAGGTCAGCAGAACTCAAACAGTCGTCCTGACAAACACTGAGCTCCTGATTTTATTAAGAGGTTAATAAAGAATCAGAATCTGTTAATAAAAATAAAATAACTGGAGAAGAATCTTTTCATGTCACTTCTTTATATCACACCACATTATGGGGAGTGGTATCAAGAGTATCGATAAGCAATATTGTATCAATATAAAAAGGTTTTCCATCTCTAGTCAACCAACAGGTAGCGCCACAGCCCTCAGTCTACAGCTGCGCCGGCCAATCAGAGGCCTGGAAAGCTGCGAGCAGTAGGTCAGTGTTCCTACAGACAGTAGAAGAAGAAGTGACCATTACTGTGTAACACAGGAAGTGCTGTCAGCGTCAGACCACCTCGCACTGATGTCAGTGTTTCCCGTCTACACGCCGTCACTGAACACTGAGTTTACTCCTCCTCATCATCACCATCTTCATCACATCACAGACCTGAAACACACTTTGTGTTTGGACAACACACCTGAGAAGCTGTGACGCTCGATTACCACATCAACTGAGCTCGACTGAGCTGTGGAGAGAAGAAGAAAACACACTGACCTTTTTCATCGTCCTGCAGCTCTGTGAGGACGCCGACAGCTCAGAGAAGCCGCTGTCCAGCCTCTCCTCCGCCTCCTCCTTCCTGTACCTGGGAGGTGATGGTGGCGTATGTTGGGGGGAGTGAGAGGGAGTCTGGGAGGCCTTCTTGGCCCTGGTCCTGGGCCGGGGCCCTGCCTCAGCAGGCCCTCGAGTCCTGAGCGGGGCCTGGAAGTTAAAAGGGCTGTAGGGGTCGGAGCAGCCGAAGGAGCTCCACAGACGGAGGCTTTCTGCTTCATCCACCTCACTGGCAGAGGTGGAGTCGTCCCAGACGTCAGAACCGGATGGAGGGGAAGAAGAGGGGAGGAGAGGGGTGGAGAGAGAGAGCGGGGTGAGGTCGGGGGAGGAGGCAGGGGTGGACTGGGTGGAGGAGGGCGGTGTGGAGGAGGTGGGGATGGTCCTGGGCTGGGTGGTGCTGGTGTGCAGGCGGGCGGTGAAGTTTCGGGGGTTGTATGGGTCGACGCTCTGGGACAACGAGCTCCACAGACGCTCGGCCTCAGAGTCCAACTCGCTGTCCGACTCATCGTCATCTTCATCGTCAGTGGAGTCAGACAAGTCAGACGAGCCCTCGCTGTCAAAGCCATCATCATCATCATCCTCCTCCTCACTGGACTCTGATTGGCTGCTGTCGTCGTCGCTGCAGGGGCAGCCCATGATGAAGGCGATGGCTTTATTGTGGCACTGAGGGGGAGGAGCCTCCGCTGCTTCCTGTCCCTCCTCGTCCTCCTGCGTCTCCTCCTCCTCGTCCTCCTGTCCTGATGAAGACTGTCTGTCCTCACATGTCTCCTCCTCCATGTCCGTCTCGACAGCAGCTCGAGTGTCGGTGGGTTGGGACTCCGACGCCGGCCGCTCTTCGCTCGGGGCCTTCACCATGAACAGCTGGCACATCTGGACGTGTTCCTCCTCCAGACTGGAGTAACCATTGTCCTGATCAGGGGTCAGAAGCGCCACCTCACTGCAGGCGGCGGCAGCTCCTGGACTGCTCAGATGGTCCCTGATGCTGAGTCGCTGTTCTGGCGTGGATCCCTCTGTGTTCTGGACTGTTTGAAGGCCTTCTTTGTTGGCCGGCTCCTCTTTGTGCTCAGTCGCTCCAGTGTTTTCTCCCAGCATCGACCCGCTCGGGACAAACACACCGGGGGCTTTTGTCTCAGCTGCCGGTTGTTGTGGACAAAGTGGTCCTGTCGGGGTCCCGTCCTCAGCCCAGGACAGATCTGACAACAGGCCCTTCTGTGAGCTCTCCTCGCCTCCCCAGAAGCTGCTCCACCACATCCTGCTTTTACCCCCGCTGCTCGTCCTGGGGGGGGACTCGGCCTCCGTCAGCCAGTCCTTCCCTCCGGTCGTTTTCATGTGTTTGATTTCCTGAGCTGACACCAGACTCAACCCAACATGACTGAGAAAAGTCCTGGCAGAGGACCAGTGTCCGACCTGAGCCTGCTGACAGAGGTTGAAGTCCATATCCTCTGCGCTCTGGATGCCCAGCTCCCGGAGAGAGTCAGCGGTCAGCCACGGTAAAGTGCTGCCCGGCTCCGGTTCCAGCAGGCCGGCGGCTCCGCTGTGCTGACACCGCAGGTAGGTCAGGTGGGGAGCCGCGTGCTGCGTCAACGGCATGATGTCGTCCAGCTGTCTTAAGAACTCCCGCTCTTCTTCCGCAAAGTTGCTTTTAAAGTCCGTACTGGTCCAACCGGCGCGTGAGTCGGACCGGGCCGGAGTTCGGGCTCGCCCCGGCAGGTACTTCTGTAGGAAGGACACCGCGGGCCTTGAGAACATGGAGAGCAGGCCGATCCACGAGCTTTCCTGACCGTCCAGCGCGGGAGAAGGCACTCCATGCCCGGACGGAGAGGGCGAGCTCTGCCCGCTGGATAAATGTTCCTCTGCGTTCATACTTCTGAACATTTCTTCAACAAAAGTGCAAAATGTGAATACTGTGACATCACCTGAGCAGCACGGCTCCCGGTTAGCTGCTCCCGGCTGTCAGCTAGCTTCAGGTTAGCTGCTCCCGGTTAGCTGCTCCCGGCTGTCAGCTAGCTTCAGGTTAGCTGCTCCCGGCTGTCAGCTAGCTTCAGGTTAGCTGCTAATGTGACAGCTGTCAAACTGTGTGCGGCTCCAGTCCAGGCTAACACCACCAGCTATTAGCACTTTGCACTCAGACACATCCAAACTATTAGTGAAACATCTTCCGCTCGTTTTACTCCACATACCGGTGGTCACAGCCAGAGGACACCCAGGAAATATCGTCCGTAACTCCGGCGCGCTGCGCGACGTTAGCGCTCTGCTGAGAGCGGGGGTTGGACTTCTTTCTTGTGGAGAACTTGGTGAAGACAGGGACGGAGCTGGGGGACACAGAGAGACTAAGCAGGCTGGACTCCTGGTACGAGGGATGAACCCGGTCTGAAGAGGACAGAAGAGCCATGTTGTCTGCTGTGAATGTCCGTGAAGAGGCGGCGGCGGCTGGAGGACTCCTGCGGCTTCACGGCGGTCTGCGATGCTAAAGGGTTAGCTTAGCAGGAGCAGCTAGCTCAGCGGTTATTTAAGCGGAAGCGACGAACATTAAAAATATTCTGAACAAAAACACCATCTGTTGGTTTCCGGCTCCAGTTCAGACGGTTTTCTGTCTTTCTGGCGCCACTTCTGCTGCCGTTTCCCCGATAAAGTGAGACTGTAGCCGCCTGTCGCCTCCGTCGGTCCGTCTTTACGCTCCAGTTGGAGATTTCATCAGAAAGTCGAGGGACCGTCGACAAAGAGTCTGCGGCTCCGTCAGGGAGCGTCGCGGTGTTACAGCCCCACGTGACGCTGCTGCGCCTTGTGTAACCAGAAGTGTGTGTGTGTGTGTGTGTGTGTGTGTGTGTGTGTGTGTGTCCTGCCACGTGTTTATCAGCACGTGCCCCCCCCCCACACACACACACACACCTGAGTCAGTAAATATATTTATAACTTGTATTTTCCCTCAGACTCAAAATGTTCTTTACTTCACTGACCTGCAGAAGTCAAACAGAAACCAGGTGGAAGTGTCCTGGATTCCTTTCATTGTTCCTTAAACATGTATCAATGGACATTATCAATTTTTCTATTTTCTATACTTTGTTTTCTATGAGAGGACGACAGAAGCAGCTCCCGGCTCCTTGAAGAAGTCTGAGCCTCCATAAATGTGAAGGTCAGCAGATAATTAAAGGAACATTTAAAAGATTTATGTTGGGCAAAATCCTCATTATTACTTTCTTATATTTCTGTTATTGCAACTTGAAAAGTTGGCCTCTGTCTCTTCTTCAGCTCAAGTGAAAAGTAAAACCTGCAAATGTTAAAATCCAGCAGGAGAACCTGTGGACACAAACAGGAAACACCTTCACATCAGAACTGTTCCCACACGTCTCCAACTGAACCTGAACACAGCTCCAGTCTCACAGGTCACTGTATGGCGACCACGCCCACCGGACCACGCCCACATCCACATAGACACGCCCATTGGTCACGTCCATGACTCACCTGCTTTACATATTAAGGGCCAGAATTTATTTTAGCGTTGACAAGAAATGTTGGAAGCAAAGAAGCAGCTGAAGAACAGGAAGTGTAATTTAACAGGCCGAGAACTTGAGCGGTCATAAAACGATCGATCAGACTGACGGACAGAGTTTCACTGAGAGGCTTCAGTTCTGATTGAGTTCTGACAGAAGGTGTGTTTCAACACAAGATGATTCATGTGTTCTCACTTTAATGATTAGATCTGTTCTCCAGTCGCCACCTGCACAGGTGGAAACAGAACAACTGAGTTTAGACTTTTACTGACGTCCATGAAATTTAGTCAAGTTCTGCTTACAAGCTTTTTCCAGAGCTTTCAACCACCGCTCAGTTTATTTCAGACAAAGTTCCACTGCAGCAACTTAAAACTACGGAAGCCCTGAGGGGCAGGAGAGACCTGATGACTGACAGCTGGTGGAAACAACGTTTACAGGATCATCTGGAGAAGTCGTCTCTGTTTTTACATCTGTGAAGAAAAATACATGTTTTCCTCTCAGCTGACCTTCAAGTGCAGACCAGGGGCTGCCAGACACTTTTTACCGGGGCACATGTCCCGGTAAACATGCGCTGTGCCCCACCGTAAAATTCCAGATGAAATTTCACATTGAGTCTACTTTTCATCACAGACAGTTTATGATCACAGAATCATAAACTGTGCCCCTGTAAAGCTGCAGGCCTGTCAACGCCCACTGGTGCAGACGTGGGATCAACTGAACACACGGAAGGTCAGAAGATGTGGACGGAAGAAGAAGAAGAGAAGAAGAGAAAAGTAAAAAAGAGAAGAGGAAGAAGAAGAAGTAGAAGGAGGAGATGAAGAGGAGAATAACTTTATAAAGGAGGACAAGGGAAAGAAATGAGGGAGAAAGAGGAGGAGAGAAGGACAGAGGAGATGAGGACAGAGGAAAGATGGAGTGATTAAGTGAAGACAGACACGACCATCTTTTTCACTTCAAGTTTATTTTGTAGTGCAAATCATACAAAACATGTTCCAAAATGAAAGGTCCACATTAATAAGAGCCTGTAAGTCACATTTTCATGAAGGTCAGTCTGTACAGTACATAAAGATCCGGTTCACTTTGAACTCACATTCTGTCCCGCGGTCTCAAACGCACCACGTCCACTTCACATCACTCGTCTGCATCAGATCAACATGACGGACGCGATGTCGTTCTTCAGACTGTCAGCTGCAGCCGGCTCGCTGAACTGTGTGTGTGTGTGTGTGTGTGTGTGTGTGTGTACGTGTGTGTGTGTGTGTGTGTGTGTGTACGTGTGTGTACGTGTGTGTTTGTGTGTGTGTGTGTGTGGCTGCAGCTGACAGACTACAGGAGAGCATTAGGGTCAAAACTACAAACTACTTGAGCTCAGATATCTCAGGCTGACATTTAGACTGAAGTTAACTTTGATTCATGTGAATGTCGTCATGTTTAGTGCTGAGCGGAGGAGCGACGGCGACTTCGTCTCCTGCAGGTTCTCTCCTCACTTTGTCTCGTCTACAGCGCATGAACCACCTGCAGGACCTCGCTCACCTCCTTCACTGCAGCGTGAATTATTACAAACCTCCCAAAAAGTACAAAATCACACACAGACAGATGATTTAAAAAAAACAAGGAATGAAACGTGACAACGATCAGCCGGCGGGCCGAGCGCTGATCCGGATTAATAAGAGCTCAACAGAAATCAGAACAAGCTAAAGTTCAGACCGAGCCGCGTCCTCCGACAGGAACGTTCAGAAGCTCTCGTGCACCTCAGATACAGACTCCGATCCTCATCCACACTAGAAAAATATGCTGCAGTCTGCGCTGAACATCCACGCCACCTCAGCTACTTCCTGTTAGCAACATTAGGCTAAAGCTCTGTATGTACACTGCTTTGTGCTGAAATCACAACCGACACTCAGAAAAGAAAAGACTTCACACAGAAACATCCTGGAATTCTAAACGCAGCTTTCAGTCCTGGAAAATGACTCAAGGACTCAAAACTGGACGAAGGATTTCAAACTAAATGTTTCCTTCTCAGAGTCAATCAGTCCCCTCACCTTACTTCCTGTTGATAAAACTCAGTTTCCCAGCATGCATCTGTGTGTGCTGCCTATGAAACACACACAAGATTCTCAGTCTTGCAACTATAATTATTATGATCATAAATCATTTCTTCTGCATGTCTCACACCGACAGCTTCCTTCACAACATCAGTAAATATTAAAAAACTAAACCAGCGAATACTCTCAACATCATTTCATCATCAGTCCGAACAGGAAACACTTCAGTCGTCTCTTCAACATAAAGGCGTGAATCTAAACGTGTTCATGAAGACACTTCCACTGATCCTGACTCACCTGCAGCTCAAACTGTTAAAGTTCAAATCAGAACTGGTTCGTTAGTTGAACTCGTTAACTGGAAATCACAGTTTGTGATGTTGAAAGTTTAAAGGACCTGATCATGAGACAAAATCTGCCTCTTTCACAAAACTGATGATTTTTAATGATAACTACTGGAATTAATTAGCGGATGTGTTCAGTGTCGTTACAGGACGAACCTGCTTCTAACTAAACTCCCTCACACACAGAGGGAGGATCAGCCACATGGCTTTTACTTTGAAAGGACTTTCCTTTTGTCTTCTGTCCTCATCAGGAGGACTGCTTCTCTTCTTCTCTTCCCTTTTAATCCACCGCTTCCCTTTTCCTGTCAGTCAGTATGAGTCTGAGCCAACGGCGCCCAGCTGGTGCCAGTCGACCCAGTGCTGACCCGGGACCAGCCTCTTCAGAGGGATGAAGGTCTCCCCCAGCAGGGTGTTCTCCCAGAAAGCCCCGTCACCAAGAACCCGCAAGTGGATCACCCTCTGGTCCAGGTCCCCCCGAGGGATCCGCTCGTACACCAGCTGGAGGGTCGGGTGGGTCGGGTGGGTCGGGAGGGGGGGGGAACAGAACCAAGCAGACAGAATTTACAAAATCAGTTTGTGTTGATTTGTGGACAGAAATGTTTTAGATTCATTACATTTCATGACAGCTGATGACTCAGAGCCTGAAACCCGAGACCTCCAACCAATCAGAACAGACCTCCAACCAATCAGAACAGACCTCCAACCAATCAGAGCAGTACTGCATGTTTCCATATATTCACTGTAACTATGCTAAACTCAGCTAGGCTAGGTTTAACTAAGCTAGGCTAAACTACAGCAGGCTGCGTTCACATTAGCTTTAGCAGTTAGCTGAAGCTAAGCTTCACTGCCACAGGTTTCTGATTGGCTGGCAGGTGTCAGGACTTCCTGTCTGTGTGTTATATAGTTTCCCAACATGCTGTTTGCAGAAGAAGACAGGAAGTACCATCTCGTTGTAGGTGGGGTTACAGGTGCGGCGTGCTGCCTTGGTCTTCCTCTTGCTGGTCTTCTGGGGGTCTGGCAGCAGGTACAGCTTCACGTAGGGGTCCGGGTCTGTGCCGTCCTGCAGGGGCTGCTGCAGGAACCAGAACACGTTACTTCAGTCAGGTTCTACAGAACCAGCTGATGTTTGAGGACACATTCGTCACACTCAGCAAGAAATACTTCCCTGCTGTTTTCAGGTGAGTTAATGCTAAGACTGCTCAGACCTACAGTGAAGGGTTAGCATCAGAGTTAGCAAAAGAGTTAGCATCAGAGTCAGCAACAGAGTTAGCATCAGAGTTAGCATCAGAGTTAGCATCAGAGTTAGCAAAAGAGTTAGCATCAAAGTTAGCAACAGAGTTAGCATCAGAGTTAGCAAAAGAGTTAGCATCAGAGTTAGCAACAGAGTTAGCATCAGAGTTAGCAAAAGAGTTAGCAACAGAGTTAGCATCAGAGTTAGCAAAAAAGTTAGCATCAGAGTTAGCAACAGAGTTAGCATCAGAGTTAGCAAAAGAGTTAGCATCAGAGTTAGCATCAGAGTTAGCATCAGAGTTAGCATCAGAGTTAGCAAAAGAGTTAGCATCAGAGTTAGCAACAGAGTTAGCATCAGAGTTAGCAAAAGAGTTAGCATCAGAGTTAGCAACAGAGTTAGCATCAGAGTTAGCAAAAAAGTTAGCATCAGAGTTAGCAACAGAGTTAGCATCAGAGTTAGCAACAACTTCTGTCCAGGACCACCTCTTTAGGTAGGCTGACCCTTAAGTTGGACCTTTTGAAAAAAGTTAAATTTCATGTTTACTACAGTCACACACACACACACACACACACACACACACACACACACACACACACTGACTGACCAGTCCTCGTATGTGCATGACCATGATGAAGAGTTTGTCGTTCTTGTAGGAGATCGACAGTTTGACCTCGCCGAGCTCTTTGCCTGAAGCTGGAGACCACGACAGCTCTGCAACACACACACACACACACACACACACACACACACACACACAGGAAGAATTCACTTTAATTATTAGCTCATGTTTCTGTCAACAACACTTCTGTACAAATAAAGTTATTCACTCCCGGTGGACACTCGCAGTATTGCAGCAGAGCTCATTTATAAAGAGACGTCTGCCAAACTGCCGACACCAACAACTGCAGTCGAAGTCCATCATGACTCTATTGTGAACTTTTGACCAACGCAGGTTTTATATCTGTAAAACTTACAATAAGCTGAGAAAAGTGATTTTAAAGTCTGTGACGTCATCACAGTGTGAAGTCTACGGGTCGAGCAGGAAGGTGGGCGGGGCCAGCGGGGGCAACGCTACTGCCCATATGTAATGTTCTGCATAACCAGGAAGTGAACAAGGAAGCCATTTTGCATCTGGTGTCAAGTTCTTCTGTACATGTGTGTGTGTGTGTGTGTGTGTGGGTGGCAGGTGTTTATCTGTGGGTGGACCAGTTAAACTTTAACAGCGTGTCATTGGACCGAGTCATTCGGAGCGCTGACAGGACTCTCATCTAGTTAATAATCAGCAGTGTAACAGGAGCCGACATGTTCTGATGAACCAGCGTCCTGCTCAGCTCACATCACAGGATGATGAGTGTCCCAGGCAGCTTCAGTCTGAGCTGACCTTCAACCTTCAACCTGATCACTTTATATCCTTACCTGAGCGCCATGTTGTAGTTTCCTGTGTGTGTGTGTGTGTGTGTGTGTGTGTGTGTGTGTGTGTACCGGCTGGTTTGCTGGTTGTGGTCCCTGGCGTCTCGTCTCGGGGCAGCGGGTGGAAGAAGGTGTAGACGAGGTCACACTGAAATGATATCATTCAGATTATTGTCTGAACTTGTGAACCATTCTTGACTTTTCTCTGTGTTCATTGTGAGGAAACAAACAAACTAACACAGCGGACAGTTTTAATAATATATCAATAATACATAAATAACATATTAATAATACATTAATAATACCTGTCTAATATAATACAACCAATACTGTGAATACAAAACATTCAGTGTGAGAAGTGAACAGCAGAGAGAGAAACTCCTTCACACTGCCAGGCTTCTAAAACTGGAAGGACCTGATACAGCTGATCCACACCCTGTGTGTGTGTGTGTGTGTGTGTGTGTGTGTGTGTGTGTGTGCGCGCGCGTGCGTGTGCGTGTGTGTGTGCTGATATGGTTCCTGACAGTGTGAACATTTCTGAGAAGCCACTGAGTGAAAATGAAACCTAACAGCCAAACAAACATCTGAAACATTCAGACACTGATACACAACATGTACACAACAAGTACACAACAAGTACACAACAAGTACACAACATGTACACAACAAGTACACAACATGTACACATCAAGTATACATCATATACACAACACGTACACAACATGTACACAACACATACACTGTTATAGCCTGTTGGAGAAGCTAACACTGACTCCACCAGATACGTGTCTGCCGCGCCAGCAGAGCTGATGGTTTCACTTTAGTCTCTGTCAGTGCGTTTACATGCACAGCTGAGTCAGATTACAGCCATAGTTCCACTCTGCTGCTCAATCAGACAACTGCAGTTGTCCGAGTATACATGCCGGTGAGAAAATCAGATTATTGTCCGGAGCATGTCATACCCGGTAAGCTAGGTGGTGCTGTACCCATTTCAACACCGCTGTACTATCATCACAATCATACTAACTTCTCACTATTTATACTATATAACATATCCCGCTGCCTGGGTAGCTGGCTATTGGCTAATATGGCGAAAGTAGAGCCGCTATTGTTCTACTTTATGTTGATGTAGCTACTGTAATGAAAAGCACGGGCACTCGTGTATTGATTAACTGATATTTTAGTCCAAAAGTCGTCATAAATAAAGGGAACCACCACATTTAACAGCCTGGAGGATGAAGTAGATAAACCCGGTAGAAACAGTGCCCACCCGTATGCGACGCTCCTTGAAGTACAGCGAACGCATCCGCAAAGAAGCGGGGATAATCTGATTGGTCAACAGTAGCCGGCCTTCTATTGGTTGACAGTGTTGATACACAAGAAAAATCTGTGAGCAGAGGAGAGATCCGAGAGCAGAACTTGACCTGTGAGCAGGTGTGTGTTCTGAGCGCGTGCAGTTAGATCTGAGTGCGCAGTAACGTAGTGGACACGTATCTGGTGGAATCTCTGGGTCAGCCTGTTAGTTTTAATTACTGACTAGCCAGAGACAAGAGAAGGAGACAATCATCATCATCATCATCATCACAGAGTGGAGCTGACCTGAGCGACCTCCTGGGCGGCGTGGATCAGGTGCCACACGTAACCGTTCAGCTCGTCTTTCCTCCTATCAGCTGTTGCCTCACCACGGGAACGACCAATCACAAAACGGCTTGGGAAACTGTGGGCGGGGCAAAAAGACCAGGGAACACTGAAATAAAAATCTGTTTGTGTGTTACTGACATATAAAGATGGTCGACATGATATGATTTGGGTGGGTGGAGCCACAGTATTGAGGTCCGGCCCACAAATCTGCCTGCCCAATTACAAGCAGGACTCAGCTGTCCATCATGATGCCCCAGATCCAGGTTCCATCTTACAAAGGTGTGATATAATATAATATAATATAATATACGACTTCAGTATGACTCTCTTTACATTTATTTTGTCTCGTTGTCGGCTTCAGCTAAGAAAGAAATAGTTCATCCCACACGTCCAAAATTCTTCGAACAGTGTTTCCCCGAGATGTTTGTAGCAGCGCTGCTGAGTCGGTAACCAGCAACACTAGGGCGGTCCGGAAGAACATTTTAAAAATAACCCTTTAAATGGTGACAGTTTTCGAAAAAAAAAACTCAATTTCAGAATCAGAATCTAAGACATGAGACTAAATAGTGCAGAAGTTGCTGCTCGACAACATGTGAACCTCTTCAGCATTAGAGAACTTTTTTACTATTATTTTCTTTATATCATAGATTTTTCATGGAAACAGAATCTGTTTCAGAAGTCAGTGGGTCACATGACATGGAAGCTATTGAGAAAACAATCATAATTTCTGCATATTAATATTCATATAAAATAGAGGAAGCACTAAAATACAATAACAATGGGTGTGTCTCATTTCTCCAGTTAACTAAAACAATCTGCTGCTGGTTTGCCGTCACTGGGTCACATGACGTGGAAGATATCGAATAAACTGCATTTATTTTGTATTAATATATTTATGCTAAGTTATCTAATGACGGTCCCTAAATCAGTCTCAGTGATTCAGCTGGAGGCTCTGGAGGTGAGCTGACCGTCCTCCTGCTGCTCACACTGGCAGAACCTCAGTGAAGTCTCAGCTGGACCCGAGTGAACATCCGCAGAATATCCAACCTGAAACTAACTTCACCCCGGTTCAATGAGTCGCCTGCCGCAGCCTTTGAAGAGGATGACGAGGATTTCAGTCACTCAACTTAAACGGTGACTTGTAGAAATTAATCGATTTCAAGATGACTTGGAGTGTAGTGCTTTCACCCCCCGTGATAATAAACCTACAGAAATCACGTCTTTTTTATCTTTTTTTTGCTGCGGCGCTGAAAGTCCAGCAGCAGGATGCTTATAGAGGAAACACTGACACATCAGATCACCTTCAGCAACGATTGCAGGCTGATTGGTGGAGCTCTGCTTTGAATGAAGTTCCGTCGTGACAAATGAATGAACTGACGTTTACTAACAGTGACATGAAGACATGAAGACATGAATCAGAGGCACAACAAACGTTGACAGCAGTGGACGGTCATTATGTTTACCAATACCCCCCCAGAGCCTCATTTTTAGGTCAGAAAAGCCGGATTTCCGGATTTATCCAGAAGAATCACACCCCTGATCTTAACCCAGTCAGTGGAACCGGTACCAGTACCTGGGCAGTTTGGACGAGGGGAAGATGAGTCTCAGTTTGCTGTGAAGTTCATGAAACTCTTCAAACGTCCTCTGAACCAGCTGCGCCTCCTGCTGGCCGTCACGCTCCACCTTCACCACAAAGGCCTGAAACACACACACACACACATACACACACACACACACATACACATACACACACACACACACACACACACACACACACGCGCACACACACACACGCACACACACACGCACACACACACACACACACACACACACACACACACACACACACACACACACACACACACACACCTGTACTGTTTACTGAAATTGAGACAATTATTGTAACTTCTCTGTTATTTCATGTTTAGGTATTCAAATGAAGTTCTAATTAAATAACAGATTTTCGTTCCACCAGTCTGAACGACAACGTGATGGAAACATGATGCTTTAAATGAATCAGCTGGAAGATAAAATCCGTGTGGACTCACGTATCCTTTGCTGGGGTTGGCGGTGCGGATGTGTCTGCAGATGTACAGGTTCCTGATGAAGCCGTCGCTCTTCGCCGTGTGGACTCTGGGAGCGAAGGACAGCGTGGGGCGATCCTCCGACGAGGCGAACTTCATCTGAGCCAGATTGTGGATGAAGAAGTTGAGTTTGGTGGCGACGCTGCCGAGACTCGACTCGATCAACCTGAGAGACACCGAGGAAAAAAGTCAGAGAGACGGACAGCTGCTGTCTACTTCTGTATAGTGTGTCTGTGTGTGTGTGTGTGTGTGTGTGTGTGTGTACCTGGTAAAGTACATGGTGGCGTCGGCCTCAGACTCGTGAGGTCTCAGTGCATCGTAGACGTACTTCAGATCATCCAGATCAGAAAGTTCAGGGATCCCACAGGACAACATCTGATGCACACGCACACACACACACACACACACACACACACACACACACACACACACACACACACACACACACACACAGACACACACACACAGACACACACACACAGACACACACACAGTAGTTTCTCTTTTTCACTCAACTGAGATTTCTGTTCATTTACACATCTATAAAAAGTGAAGCAGTGCATTGTGGGCTGTTGTTAGTCCAGTGTGTGCGTGCGTGTGTGCGTGTGTGCGTGTGTTGCACCCACCAGGCCCAGCAGGTTGAGGAACAGGTGTGTGTGTTTCCTGATCAGGTTGTACGCCTCACAGCACAGATCCACAAAGTCGTGGAAGCGGCTGGATGGTTTGTCTCCTCCGTTGATGACGTACGCCATGTCAGAGGTGAAGACGAAGGGGGCGCGGTCCCTGCAGGTGTCACATGACCCACATCACAGACATAACATACCTGTCCCAGGTGCGTTCATCACCATCATCATGATGATGTCAGTGAGTAAACAGAAAGATGACATCAGGACTCTTACCGTTTGATGTTTCCAAACATCTGTGCGTGTCCCAGGAACTTCCCGAAGTCGATGTGGAACATGTGACCGCTGGTCTTCAGCATGATGTTGTCGTTGTGGCGGTCACAAATTCCCAGGATGTAGGTCGCCACGCAGCAGCCGGCACACGAGTAGATGAAGTTCTCCACCGCCTGAACACAGGAAGTGTGACTCTACCTTTAGAGTGTGTGTTCAGTACAGGTGTGCGCCCAGGTGTGTGCACAGGTGTGTGTACAGGTGTGTATACCTTGTCGTACTGCTCATCAGTAGGGTTGTGTTTCTGCAGCCAGTCGGCCAGCGGTCGGTCTTTAAAGGACCCAGTGACTCCGTGTTCCACCTGGATCTTCCTCAGAGTGTCAGCATGAGGAATCATCTCCACCATACCTGAGGACAGGTAACAACACACCTGTCAATCACACCTAAGGAACTCTGTCCTCCTGGTAAACACCTGTCCTACACCTGTCCTACACCTGTCCTTCTGTGGTATACACCTGGAATGTCCTCACCTCGTCCTCTTCCAGTGGAGAAACATTTGAAGATGACCATCCTCATGTCCAGACCCTCCTGGATCCAGATCTTGTTCATGATCCGGATCACCTGCAGAGTCAGCATGTCCTGGCGCAGGTCGTCTCCTGACTGGACAGAGACAGGAGCCGGGGTCAAAGGTCAGCTCACAGAGTTAAGACTGTTTGTATCTCTATAGACACCTGCTGAAGCGGACTGAACAGGTAAAAACAGGGGAGGGGTTTCACCTTGAAGATGACATTGATGTTGTCTCCCAGAGGATCGAGGTTTTGGAAGGACAGTTTGAGAGGTACGGCGTTGGAGTTGAAGAAGGAACACGACTATAAAAGAAGAAGCAGAAGAAGAACGAGTGGGTCAAAGCTGCAGTCTCACCTGAGACACGTCGTGATGATCCGCTCCTCCTGAAGGGAACAA
>NC_044192.1:333346-370846 GCF_900880675.1 Sparus aurata | reverse complement strand
CGGATCACACCAACCGACCAGGAAGCGAAGCTGTGCCGCTCTGTGATAATCCACCCTTATCTTTGGGTAACTGTAGTGTCTGATATCTAATCCGTGGCCTTTGTTTCGCCCAGATAAAAGTAGATATCATCCTATCCCATTCGTTAAATTGCTTTGGTGGTATCTCGATTGGTAACGACTGGAAGAGGTACAGGTGACGGGGCAGCACATTCATCTTAATTATGTCTATCCGATTATACATATTTGTCGGTAATAGAGACCGGCGGTTTAAGTCTGCCTTGATATCAGCTGTTATGGAAGTATAGTTGTGGTCGTAGATGGTAGTTAAATCTTTCGGTCTTCGTACTCCAAAGTACTCCATTATACTGTCTGTCAGTTTAAATGTACTTGTTCGATAAATATCTTCAATGTGGATTTAGATTAAAAGTAGAGTTTGAGTTTTGTGTAGATTAAGTTTATAACCAGAGTAAAAGCCGAATTCTTCAAGTAAATGCAGTAATTTAGGGAGACTTACTTTGGGATTGCTAAGGGTCATAAGAATGTCATCTGCATATAAACACATTTTATACTGTGTATTTCCAATCAGTTCACCAGTCATGTCCTTATCTTCTCTCATCGCCTGGGCCAGTGGCTCAATAAAAAGAGCAGAAAGTGTAGAGCTAATGGAACAGCCCTGACGACACCCCCTCTCAAGAAATACTGTATTAGACAGGGACCCATTCATCTTTATTCTGGCGGTGGGGGAACTGTAGAGGGAGTTCAGACATCCAATTACCTGGTTGTTGAAACCGAAACGTTTGAGAACCAAATACAAATATTCACATCGAACAGAATCAAAAGCCTTTTCGGCATCAAGGCTAATAGCTATAGATTCTCTGTTGCTACTTCTCATCTGATTAATGAGGTGAAGAGCTCGTCGCACGTTGTCCTGGGAAAACCTGTCTGGTCCGGGTCTATTAGATCAGGGACAATATCCTCCATCCTTTTTACTAGTATTGATGCATATAGTCTGTAATCCATGTTTAATACTGATATGGGTCTGTACGAGCTACATTCTGTCCTGTCTTTTCCTGGTTTGAGGATTACTGAAATTATAGCTTGTCTCCAGCAAAGCGCCCCTAAGGACATCATTAAAGCATTTTTTAAGTACCGGTACAAGGATTTTTCTAAAGGTTTTATACCATGCCGCTGCGTAGCCATCAGCTCCTGGCATTTTACCTGTTTTCAATCTCGATATGGCTTTATTTATTTCTTCATCCGTTATGTCTTGGGTCATTATTTTACTCTGCATTGTTTCTACCGACGGTAAATCTAAAGATGATAAAAAGTCTGATACAACTACTGATTCAACTGCCTGGGGCTGTGAGTACAAGTTCTTATAGTACTTTTCAAATGAGCGATGAATATCTTCTGGTTCGTGATACATCGTATCAGTCTGTGGGTCTTTAATTTTATGAATAAATCTCTCTGCCAATTGTTTGCGTATCCTCCACGCGAGCAGTTTCTTAGATTTAGGGCCATTTTCATAAAAAGTTTGTTTGATATATTTAACTCTTTTCTCCATTTCACTTTCATATATGTTATTCAGAGTTTGTTTTGTATCTCTGATTTGGCTAAGGACATCAATATCATTATACTTCATGTGTCTGGTTTCCAGGGATTTAAGTTTTGTGATCTCACGTCTTTTAATGTCAAAGTTAAATTATAGATCAGGAACTAAAACTGAAATATGAAGCTCGGTGCAGGTCGACTGCAACGCAAACCGGACGTGCCCAGTAAAAACAGTACAAGACTGAGTTACACTTCAACACTACACACACACACACACGGTATGTGACGCTGACAGGAGGCCCCGCCTCCTCTCAGAGGTCAAAGGTCAGGTCCCCAGGCAGGCCACCTATTGTGTGTGTGGTGATAGGGAGGGGGAGGGGCTGTAATCTCTGATCAGCTGATTCATCTGTTTGTTCACGCTGACAGCACTGCTCTGTGTGTGTGTGTGGTGTGTGTGTGGTGTGTGGTGTGTGTGTGTGTGTGGTGGTGTGTGTGTGTGGTGTGTGGTGTGTGTGTGTGTGTGTGTGAGTGTGGTGTGTGTGTGGTGTGTGTCTGGGTGGTGTGAGAGTGTGTGTGTGTGTGTGTCTGTGGTGTGTGTGTGTGTGTTGGGCTGTGTGAGTGTGGTGTGTGTGTGTGTGTCTGGGTGTGTGAGTGTGTGTGTGTGTGTGTGTGTCTGGGTGTGTGAGTGTGTGTGTGTGTGTGTGTCTGGGTGTGTGAGTGGTGTGTGTGTGTGTGTGTGTGTGTGTGTGTGTGTCTGGGTGTGTGAGAGTGTGTGGGGTGTGTGGTGTGGTGTGTTGTGTGTGTGTGTGTGAGTGTCTGTGTGTGTGTCCGTGTGTGTGTGTGTGTGTGTGTGTGTGTCTGGGTGTGTGAGTGTGTGTGTGTGTGTGTGTCTGGGTGTGTGAGAGTGTGTGTGTCTGTGTGTGTGTGTGTGTGTGTGTGTGTGTCTGGGTGTGTGAGTGTGTGTGTGTGTGTGTGTCTGGGTGTGTGAGTGTGTGTGTGTGTGTGTGTGTGTGTGTGTGTGTGGTGTGTCTGGGTGTGTGTGTGTGTGTGTGTGTGTGTGTGTGTGTGTGTGAGTGTCTGTGTGTGTGTCCGTGTGTGTGTGTGTGTGTGTGTGTGTGTGTGTGTGTGTCTGGGTGTGTGAGAGTGTGGGTGTGTGTGTGTCTGGTGTGTGAGTGTGTGGTGTGTGTGTGTGTGTGTGTGTGTGGTGTGTGTCTGGGTGTGTGAGTGTGTGTGTGTGGGTGTGTGTGTGGTGTGTGTGTGTGGTCTGGGTGTGTGTGTGTGTGTGTGTGTGTGTGTGTGTGTGTGTGAGTGTCTGGGTGTGTGAGAGTGTGTGTGTGTGTGTGTGTGAGTGTCTGGGTGTGTGAGAGTGTGTGTGTGTGTGTGTGTGTGTGTGTGTGTGTGTGTGTGTGTGTGTACCTGGCAGCCCAGGTGATTGGGACGCGGTGAGCGGCGTACACACTGAAGGAGAGCACGTTGGTGACGAGGCCGGCCTCCTGCACCGGCGCCGTGCAGCAGTTGCTCTGCGGCGTCGTGTGGAAGTTGGCGTTGAACGTGCTGCAGTACAGTTCCACCAGATCCAAGATGGCAGCCGTCAACTTCTCCACCACTTTCTCTGTGAAAGGAGGAGACGACGCAGGGTTCATGTTGAGGCTCCGCTCTACATCAGAGCTGCATGTCACCGGAACTACTTTCTCCTGAAGAAATAGTTCCTCATTCTCCATCCTGTCTCACCTCCACGAATTAGGGTGGAGGAACACATTAACACATTACAGCAGCCCCACCACAGATCTGACACTGAGCTGCTGGTACGTACCTCTGTTCTCTCTGACAGTCAGCACTGAAGCATCCTGGGAGGAAACAGTGAAGGAGAGAACAGAGTGAACAAGGTGAGGCATCAGTCACAACCTGACATTTACACCTGTTCAGGTTTAAAAGACAGCTGATCCACAACAAACACATTTATTCACCTTCAGCACTTTGGGCTGCAAGCGACAGGGGCATGCTGGGAGCTGGCTGAGGGCGGACGTCACATCAGGTGTCTCGACTGCAGCCAATGAGCTGCAGAGCGCCTTCACTGATTGGACGAGACGCTCCACGTGCAGCGACAGCTCCACCTGTGAGACACGCACGAGGGGTGAAGATAAAAAGATATTTTTGTCTGCCCTCGCCACAGACGGCTGTTGATGTTGTGTTTTATTTGTGATGTTGTTTACTGACACATATTTCTGAACTTCAACTGAGAATGATAATGAACTCAGAATAGAGTAAAAACCTCCTGACAGGTGTGTGTGTTACCTCTGACAGCAGGAAGGACTCAGCTTCATTATGAAAAGTGTCCAGCAGCAGAGTCAGAGCCTCCCTGACACACACACACACACACACACACACACACACACACACACAATAATATATTAAGTTTAATGTGTTTGTGTCACATATTTCAGATCAGTGAATTTCATTAATTTAAGATGAACACTATAACAGCCAATCACATGAAGCAGCAGACTTATAATTATTAACATAATTAAGGTCCAGGCCCCGCCCCTCACCTGGTGACGGTCTGTTTGATTGGACGCTCCTGCAGCAGGATGCTGTGGTTCATGGTGGACAGCGTCTCATCATCTTCTTTCTGTCATTAAACGTAAAAAGTGATTACATTCACATTTAGATTTAACGGACAACAAGTACAAGAGAGAAACCACAACATGTCACCGTCGATAAAGAAAGAAAGAGTAGAAACTTTTGTCAAGCCCTCATCTGAGACACAGAGTCGTCACTATTTATCATTATTTGTATTTTTTGGGGTATGGGTGAAGTCTGAACAGGTGCTGTGCCGACACTGGCCAAGACTTCTCACTGTGTGTGTGTGTGTGTGTGTGTGTGTGTGTGTGTGTGTGTGTGTGTGTGATCAGACCGTGCGGGACAGCTCTGTGTTGATGGACGATCTCTTGGTGAGAAACAGTCGGATGTCCCAGTCGAACTTCAGACACTGTTGAACAAACTCAAGACCAGCCAGAGTCTGAGAGCTGAGAGACAGGTACAGAGAGACAGACAGGTACAGAGAGACAGACAGGTACAGAGAGACAGACAGGTACAGAGAGACAGACAGGTTCAGAGAGACAGACAGGTACAGAGAGACAGACAGGTTCAGAGAGACAGACAGGTACAGAGAGACAGACAGGTACAGAGAGACAGACAGGTACAGAGAGACAGACAGGTTCAGAGAGACAGACAGGTACAGAGAGACAGACAGGTACAGAGAGACAGACAGGTTCAGAGAGACAGACAGGTACAGAGAGACAGACAGGTACAGAGAGACAGACAGGTACAGAGAGACAGACAGGTACAGAGAGACAGACAGGTACAGAGAGACAGACAGGTTCAGAGAGACAGACAGGTACAGAGAGACAGACAGGTACAGAGAGACAGACAGGTACAGCTTATCAGAGTGAAACACACTTTCATTGACACACACACACACACACACACACACACTCACACAGTGTCCAGGAGGCGGCGTCATCGCTACACACTGCTCTTTTACTGACACTATTTTACACACAGTCAGAATTTAGGGACACAAAAATATTATTTTTTTCACTGAAAGTGCATCAGACTGCAGTTTGTTATCTGCAGACGGGGACTGAACAGCTGTTACGAAACTTCACAGAAGTTGCAGTTTCAGCAAGAAAACTAAAAACAGTTGAACCGCAGACACAGAGGGGATTACTGCTCCGACTCAAAGCCACAACAGGAAGTGATCAAATGGACGAGTAGAGGAAATGTTGGAGCAGGAGTCACTGAAAGCTGTTTCTCAGGCTGGAGATCAGGTGATCCTGACTAACATACAGTCACATAATAACATTACAATTTAAAATAACCAGACATCATTGTCACTGTGAGCACAGTAGGCACAACGAAGCTTTTAGCTACATGCTAACTTATGCATGCTAAGTACAGTGGACATACTTAGCATGCATAAGTTAGCATGTAGCTAAAAGCATCATTGTGCCTACTGTGCTCACAATGACAATGCTACGACGCTAACGTTTAGCATGAATAATGTTTACCAAGTCACGCCTCATTCAGGGACTGTAGGATGTTTCACGTTCTTACTTGTGGAGGAACTCGTCCTGTCCGCACACCTTCAGCAGGTAGTGATCCACGTCCAGGTGATCCAGATCATCCTGAGCGTAACACAGAGTCTGATAGATGAGCAGGTCCACCGTGGACGAACCTCAAACACACACACACACACACACACAAAGACAGGTATTTATTACACAGTCACATCACTCTGGACACTTCATTATTTTACTTTTATTTAAAGTATATCAATACTACATATATTTAAAAAACATATTACTTATCTCTGAATATTTTTTTCTCAAAGAACTAAATCGTCAACCTGTTAAGACATTTATTTTGAAGTACAACTTCCTGTGTTGGTCAGTCTCGTGCAGTGTCTTACCATCACAGGTAAAGGTGAGCGGCTCTCTGAAGTGCTCACTGATGACAGTGACCTTCACGCTGACCCCCAGACCCTGATGCAGCTCCTCCTGACCCACCGACGGCGACCACACGAAGCCGGCGTTCTTCGAGCAGTCGCTGTGCGGGTACGCCGAACGCAACCTGACCAAACAAAACACAAAACACTGTCAGGAGTTCTGCAGCGTGGTACTGAAGTGTGCATCAGCTGTGACGTCAGAGGTCACTTCAGCGTTGGTTACAGAGACATTAAATGACTTCTCATTAAATTGATTATATATCATAAACTGAAACATTAAAGTAAGAAAGATATCACAGCAAGAACTGATCAAACTGTTTGATTGACTCATGATGCGATCAGACTGATTTCAAACACTGAGAACACAGAAGTACACCAGTGTCTTCATGCAGATCAGGTAATCAGCAGTGAGAGTACTCAATGTGCAGTAAAAGCTCTGATTAATCAGAATCAGCTTTGCTGACAACAATAAAGGAAAATACTCACACAGAAACACAAAAGAGCTGAACGAAAGTAAACACTCATTCAAACATCACAGACACAAAACATTCTGTCGGCTTTCAAACACCAAACTCACACAAACCAGCCGACCGAGGTCGCAACCGTCCGTGTGACACAACTAGAGTTCATGTCAGTGGAGTCTGGTGGAGAGACGTTACTGCTGTCTCTGGATCAGTGACGCTGTCAGACACCCAGCGGCCCTGTGTGTGTGTGTGTGTGTGTGTGTGTGTGAGAGTGTGTGTGTGTGTGTGTGTGTGTGGTGCGTGCGTGCGTGCGTGCGTGTGAGTGTGTGTGTGTGTGTGTGTGTGTGTGTGTGTGCGTGCGTGCGAGTGTGTGTGTGTGTGTGTGCGTGCGTGCGTGCGTGCGTGCGTGCGTGTTACTCACACATCCAGCATGTGACAGAAAGCTGCCACCTCCTCGTCTCTCTCCTCAGAAACCTGGAAGAGTTCATATCCAAATCCATTCATCCTGGACACCAGAGACACCTGTCAATCACACACAGAGCCGACCAATCAGAGGAGAGCTCCACTGCGGGACAACCTGATCAACCTGATCGTTATCATGGTTGATTATTAAGATAAATAAAACCCACTTTCTCTCTGTTAGAGACTGAACTTTAACAGGAAGAGAGATGATTTTATTATTTACATCAACATGTGGTAAAAGATTGTGACATCACTTCCTGTGCAGGCGAGGTATCAGTAAACAGTCCCAGGCCGCAGGGTTGAGAGCACCTGCTCAGTGTTCTCACCTGTCCACCTGCAGCCCTCACAGAGCTCTGCTCACTTCCTTGCGTTACTGTACTCATGAAGTTTTAATCATGAAGTTACAGTTTTTAACGTCACATTTGTCCTCGAGCTGCTCCTAACTAATAAAACTAGCAGAAGGACTGAGCCTGCTACAGCGACAGCTCGACTTCATCCTGCTGTCATCTGACAAGTTTAAATAATATTCACCACACATAAACACCAAGCAGCCGCCTCCAGACGGATTCAATGTGTTAGGTAATCATGTGACATCACTCAGGTAACCTGGTCCTGAATGAACCAGGGTCTTACCGGGTCTGCAGACACCCGCCGCTGGTTCTTGTTGCTCTTGGGAACAGGTATGTACGTCCTGGGTGGGACTTGAGGGGGGAGGGTCTTACTGCGAGCCACAGGCTTCCCTGATTGGTCCCCATTGGCTCTCCGGCCTCGAGGCCCCGGCCGGCTGCCGTTGAGTCGGGACAGCGAGTCGTTTATGTTGTCATAGTTCAGCTCCCCAGAGCTCACTTTGGGCTGATCCACGTCGGGCGTGAACAGGTTCACGTCACGGGGAACCGCGGACCCTCGGGGCGGCAGGAAGGGGTTCTCTGATCCTGACGACAGGGGGATGGGGTTTCTTGGTGGGATGGCGGGGGGGGTATCATCTGGAAGAGAGGGGAAGCCTTTAGAAAGAAACCCTGACCCGGAGCCCGGTGAGTCCCCGAGACTGGAACCTGAGCCATCCCTGAACTTGCTGAGCTCAGGACTGTCCAGGATGTACAGGGGCTGAGGAGGGAGCGCCCTGGCTGGGAGGGAGGGGACAGACTGAGAGCCTCCAGGCTGGTTCAGGGAGGGGTCGGACCCTGACAGGCCCCTCAACAGGCCTTCTCCAGCAGGGGCAGGACCGGGCTGGCTGGGTGTGGGTCGCGGGCGTTCGATGCTAGGATTTGGGGTCTTGGAGCGGGTCTGGCTGGGAGCTCTGGAGCCGGGCGTGGGGCCAGTTCCCGTTCCACTCTTGTCGTGTTTGAGTCTGGAGAGGGCGTCGTACTCCATCTGCAGCGCCTCGGCCAGAACCAGCTCCTTCTGACTGAGACCCAGAGCCTCCAGACAGCCCCAGCCCGCCTCGCTGCTCTCCTTCTGGGTCTGAGCCGCCGACATGATGCCTCCACAGCAGATCAGACAGAGGGAAGAGCTCTACTAGCAGCTGCAGTGAGGACACATGGACCTGTTGAGGACAGAGAGGACAGACATGAGGCAGAGACAGACAGACAGACAGACAGACAGTGTTGTTGGGACCGTCACATGGTTCTGACATCAGCGGGGCCTAAAACGCACAACAAAGGAAAGTGCATGGACCCTAATGTCCAGTAGGTGGCGCCTGCTGGACACAGCCTCCACAGGTTTGACAACTCTTGAATGCATCGTCAGTTCCGCGATGAGCGCATGAGCGGAGAACATAAGAGCGCCTGCGGGCCCGTTTCATCGCCAGTCCCAGAGTTACGTGTTGCTGGAAGCAACCGTTACTCAAAGGGAGCAACCAGACGTTTGGATGTTTACTGCTGAAGGCCGCAGTGTTTCACCTCTCTGGACGAGTCAAACTGCCCCGTGTTAGCAAACACGCTCCGGATCCAGAATAGTCGCTGTGCAAGCAGCCGCCTTCTCCGCCTGCAGAAGCAGGACTTTTCCCTCAGAAAAAGCTGCCACAGCCTTTAATCTACACTGAGGAAACGAGCTGGATTATTGAAGACGCAACTATAAGTGAGGCCTATTTATTTAGTGTCTGGGCAGATACTAGAAGTTAGCGTGGACTGTATGTCTGTGAGCGACAATGTTCTGAGAGTTTGTGGACCGCCGAGTCTTCTTTCATTGCTGTTAGTTCTACGTTGTAAACATTGTTTGTTGCTTTTCTCTTCTCTTCTTCTCTTGTAGTCTTTTCACACAACACTCTGTGACGTCACCTTCCAAAAGATCAGGACCGCCATTTTGGCTCTCCGTCATCTTGTGTCTTTGACTACAGTCGCCATTTTGGCTTTCTTTCTTTGTTCCTCCTCGTCCTCCTCCTCCGACGCACACACACACTCACACACACACACACTCACACACACACACACACACACACTCACACACACACACACGCACACACACACACACACACACACAGTTTAGCTGCTTTAGTCAAGTGATGGACTTTTGTTCATTAAATTGATTTGATCAATGTGCTTATGTTAATAAATTGGATCATATTGAACACATCAGTGCTCTGTGATTACTTTGTGTATGTGTCTGTGATGTTCTCTGGTTGTGATGGTCGGTGCTCGGATTAATTTCCTTCACTGTTCCTTTAATTGTTAATATTTTACAAATATCTACATTTAAAGTGAACTCTTCTATGTGACTGTTATTGGTCCCTGATTCCAGGGTGGTGCCCCGTTTTAATGATTTAATCATAATTTGTATTAATTATTGATTTAACTGTAATAATTATTATAAATAATCATTGATTTTTAATAACCACACCTGCCCTACCACTGATTCCCAACACACAGAGACAGAGTGTAACTGCGTGGTCTGTCCCTCAGAGAGGAAGGAAACACAGAAACACAATGAGGAGGGAGGAAGGAAACTAGGAGGAAGTGACATCATTAGGAGGTGAACCAGCTGTGACCTCATCAGGTCACAGAGGAGAAAACCTGCTGCCATTATTTATACTTCATTACATAACACTACATTACTATATACTTTATTACATTACACTACATTACTATATACTTCATTACATTACACTACATGACTTTATACTTTATTACATTACACTACATGACTTTATACTTTATTACATTACACTACATTACTATATACTTTATTACATTACACTACATTACTATATACTTTATTACATTACACTACATTACTATATACTTTATTACATTACACTACATTACTATATACTTCATTACATTACACTACATTACTATATACTTTATTACATTACACTACATGACTTTATACTTTATTACATTACACTACATTACTATATACTTTATTACATTACACTACATTACTATATACTTAATTACATTACACTACATTACTATATACTTTATTACATTACACTACATTACTATATACTTCATTACATTACACTACATTACTATATACTTCATTTCATTACACTACATTACTTTATACTTCATTTCATTACACTACATTACTTTATATTACATTACATTACACTACATTACTATATACTTCATTACATTACACTACATTACTTTATACTTCATTACATTACACTACATTACTATATACTTTATTACATTACACTACATTACTATATACTTAATTACATTACACTACATTACTTTATACTTCATTACATTACACTACATTACTTTATATTACATTACATTACACTACATTACTATATACTTCATTTCATTACACTACATTACTTTATATTACATTACATTACACTACATTACTATATACTTCATTACATTACACTACATTACTTTATACTTCATTACATTACACTACATTACTATATACTTAATTACATTACACTACATTACTATATACTTAATTACATTACACTACATTACTATATACTTTATTACATTACACTACATTACTTTATACTTCATTTCATTACACTACATTACTATATACTTTATTACATTACACTACATTACTATATACTTTATTTCATTACACTACATTACTATATACTTTATTACATTACACTACATTACTTTATACTTCATTACATTACACTACATTACTTTATACTTTATTACATTACACTACATTACTTTATACTTTATTACATTACACTACATTACTTTATATTACATTACACTACATTACAATATACTTCATTACATTACACTACATTACTTTATACTTCATTACACTACATTACTTTATACTTCGTTACATTACACTACATTACTTTATACTTCGTTACATTACACTACATTACTTTATACTTCGTTACATTACACTACATTACTTTATACTTCATTACATTACACTACATTACTTTATACTTCGTTACATTACATTACTATATACTTTATTACATTACACTACATTACTTTATACTTCATTACATTACACTACATTACTTTATACTTCGTTACATTACACTACATTACTTTATACTTCGTTACATTACACTACATTACTTTATACTTCGTTACATTACACTACATTACTTTATACTTCATTACATTACATTACTATATACTTTATTACATTACACTACATTACTTTATACTTCATTACATTACATTACTATATACTTTATTACATTACACTACATTACTATATACTTCATTACATTACATTACTATATACTTTATTACATTACACTACATTACTTTATACTTCGTTACATTACATTACTATATACTTATTACATTACACTACATTACTTATACTTCATTACATTACACTACATTACTTTATACTTCATTACACTACATTACTTTATACTTCGTTACATTACACTACATTACTATATACTTTATTACATTACACTACATTACTTTATACTTCGTTACATTACACTACATTACTATATACTTTATTACATTACACTACATGACTTTATACTTCGTTACATTACATTACTTTATACTTCGTTACATTACATTACTTTATACTTCATTACATTACACTACATTACTTTATACTTCATTACATTACACTACATTACTTTATACTTCATTACACTACATTACTATATACTTTATTACATTACACTACATTACTATATACTTCATTACATTACACTACATTACTTTATACTTCATTACATTACACTACATTACTTTATACTTCATTACATTACACTACATTACTTTATACTTCATTACATAACACTACATTACTTTATACTTTATTACATTACACTACATTACTTTATACTTTATTACATTACACTACATTACTTTATATTACATTACACTACATTACAATATACTTCATTACATTACACTACATTACTTTATACTTCATTACACTACATTACTTTATACTTCGTTACATTACACTACATTACTTTATACTTCGTTACATTACACTACATTACTTTATACTTCGTTACATTACACTACATTACTTTATACTTCATTACATTACACTACATTACTTTATACTTCGTTACATTACATTACTATATACTTTATTACATTACACTACATTACTTTATACTTCATTACATTACACTACATTACTTTATACTTCGTTACATTACACTACATTACTTTATACTTCGTTACATTACACTACATTACTTTATACTTCGTTACATTACACTACATTACTTTATACTTCATTACATTACATTACTATATACTTTATTACATTACACTACATTACTTTATACTTCGTTACATTACATTACTATATACTTTATTACATTACACTACATTACTTTATACTTCATTACATTACATTACTATATACTTTATTACATTACACTACATTACTTTATACTTCGTTACATTACATTACTATATACTTTATTACATTACACTACATTACTTTATACTTCATTACATTACACTACATTACTTTATACTTCATTACACTACATTACTTTATACTTCGTTACATTACACTACATTACTATATACTTTATTACATTACACTACATTACTTTATACTTCGTTACATTACACTACATTACTATATACTTTATTACATTACACTACATGACTTTATACTTCGTTACATTACATTACTTTATACTTCGTTACATTACATTACTTTATACTTCATTACATTACACTACATTACTTTATACTTCATTACATTACACTACATTACTTTATACTTCATTACACTACATTACTATATACTTTATTACATTACACTACATTACTATATACTTCATTACATTACACTACATTACTTTATACTTCATTACATTACACTACATTACTTTATACTTCATTACATTACACTACATTACTTTATACTTCATTACATAACACTACATTACTATATACTTCATTACATTACACTACATGACTTTATACTTTATTACATTACACTACATTACTTTATACTTCATTACACTACATTACTTTATACTTCATTCGTTACACTACATGACTTTATACTTCATTACACTACATTACTTTATACTTCATTACATTACACTACATTACTTTATACTTCATTACATTACACTACATTACTTTATACTTCATTACATAACACTACATTACTATATACTTCATTACATTACACTACATTACTTTATACTTCATTACATTACACTACATTACTTTATACTTCATTACATTACACTACATTACTTTATACTTCATTACATTACACTACATTACTTTATACTTCATTACATAACACTACATTACTTTATACTTCATTACATTACACTACATTACTTTATACTTCATTACATTACACTACATGACTTTATACTTCATTACATTACACTACATGACTTTATACTTCATTACATTACACTACATTACTTTATACTTCATTACATTACACTACATTACTTTATACTTCATTACATTACATTACTTTATACTTCATTACATTACATTACTTTATGCTTCCTTACATTACACTACATGACTTTATACTTCATTACACTACATTACTTTATACTTCATTACATTACACTACATTACTTTATACTTCATTACACTACATTACTTTATACTTCATTACATTACACTACATGACTTTATACTTCATTACACTACATTACTTTATACTTCATTACACTACATTACTTTATACTTCATTACATTACACTACATTACTTTATACTTCATTACATTACATTACTTTATGCTTCCTTACATTACACTACATGACTTTATACTTCATTACACTACATTACTTTATACTTCATTACATTACACTACATTACTTTATTCTTCATTACATTACATTACTTTATGCTTCGTTACATTACACTACATGACTTTATACTTCATTACACTACATTACTATATACATCATTACACTACACTACATTACTTTATGCCTCATTACATTACACTACATTACTTTATGCCTCATTAGATTACACTACATTACTTTATGCCTCATTAGATTACACTACATTACTTTATGCTTCGTTAGATTACATCAGAGTAGTGTTGGAGTTAAGGCTGCTTGTTAGTATGTTTGCTTGGTTCAGTCAGCGCTGAGTTTGAAGAGGTTGAGAAGTTAAAGGTATATTAGTTACCTGTCCTGATCTGTTCTGGTCCGTCTGATCGGTACTGAGCATGTGCAACTCTCAACAGAGATCAGAAACGGGTGAGATGTCTCACTACGTAGCTTCTGTTATCAGTTCTGGAAAAGATTATGTGTTTAATTGAGAATAATATTTAGACTAAAAACAAGTTCCTGGTCTCCTGGAACTTGTTTTAAGTCTAAATATTATTATTATTCTCTCCTGGGTGTCTCCTGCTGAGGTTTATGATCTGCTCCCTGTTGTTCCGGCGTGTTTGTGATGACAAACGTGACACACGAGGAGACAGAGTGAAAGTGGTCTCTTGTAGACGAGGATCAGTCATCAGGCTGGTGTTGTTAAACTCAGACTGAAGACTGAAGCACTCAGCTGGAGTTCGATGCTAGTAATGAAGCTGATCTCCGATCAACTCAGTGTGATGACCGTCATGTCGATGTAATCTGAACGATGCAGATCAACTGATCTCATGTCAGCTCATGACCTCAAAAACTGTGTCAGCCAAACTGACCAATCACAGCTCTTGCTGTCCATGTGGTGACTTGAGGAAAGGAACAGCAGCCATAAGCATTTATTATCAAAACAACGACAGATCAATAACAGATATCATGTATGGACTCATGAATGTGACTGAGAGGACAACGGACTGAGGGGGTGTTGTCATCACACGGGGGGAGGGGAGGATGGTGGGGGAGGGGAGAGACAGAGTGTGTGTGTGTGTGTGTGTCCCACAGAGAAGGATAAACTGTGAGATCGCCACAGACCAGCTGTGTCCCACTTCCACACTGAGCACTGGTCTGACTGGTCTAGTCCAGCTGGGACCAACAGGAAGTGATGTTACACACACTGATTATTGATGACTCTGACCTCTGATCAGTAACAGTAACACACATCCAGAGAGGTTCTGCTGCTGTTCCCACACCTGGACTCTGTCAGACTCATGGTGGACAGTAATCTATCAGCTGTTTTACTGGCCTACATTACCCATGATGCAGCTGTCCCTCTGACCGAGATGAGTTTAGTTCACTAGTCTCTACTGAAACTGAGGCGTTGCTTTGGAAACATTCATACAGATTATAAACTGTCTCAGTGTCGGAGCGAACCTGCTTTACTTTTGGTTTATTTTATGAAACTTTATCTAAATGTTGTATAAAACGATCTCTATCAATAAAGTTGAATCTGAACAAAGATTTGTGTGTCTGCATGATGTCAGGGTACTTGTTTGTCATCTGTCAGCGACATCAGGCTTTGCAGCGACCAATCAGAATTCCCCCTTATCACCTGATCAAACCTGCCGCAGTAGTTTCAATAAAATCACTTCCAACACTGAGCTGCTCCAGTTTTCTGCAGGAGATTATCGTTCACACACGGACTGAAACTGTTTTCAACACTGTGGAGAACTCAACGTCTGTCTGGATCAGAACCATCACATTTACAAGTTAACAGAGACAATGGATCATCTTCACAACTGAGCATGGTACGGTCCAGATCAAACTGCAACAACAACAACAACACAACAACAACAACACAACAACAACAACACAACAACAACAACACAACACAACAGGGAGTAGAGAGGTGACACATCCGTCACATTTATATCAATAATAAAAAATGTCTCTCTGTCCTGATTTGATCGAAATGACCTCTCACGTATTTATCGCCACGCCCCCTGCAGTGACGTCATAACGCCGATGTTTTCTCAGACAAACAGATTTAAATAATTTCCCTGTCTGGGATCATTAAAGTAATTCTATCTATCTATCTATCAAAGTGTCCCATCGCACCAGAGAACACCCAGAAACCACGTGTTCACAGTGTTGTATGTGACGTCATACACGGTTCTGGTGAACGGTCAAAGGTCATGATTGTTGGCTTGTTTGCTGTTTAGCCTGTGATGCTATGATCTTTGTTGTTTCGGTCAAACTGCGCAGACTCAGAAGCAGGTGGCACACGTCATTATCCATGAAGTGATGGATCCAAACATCTGTGACAGCTGCAGCAGCTCCGGCTGTCTGCTACAGCCTCCAACCAAACTCCGTTCACAAATCCGGCACTTTAACGCAGCCTCATTCACCGGCCAACGTTCACACCAGCCACGGCCCGTACAAAGCTGAAGAAACGTTGCTGTCTTTGGATCCGAACCGGTCCTTTACATCAACTCGAGGGAAGTTTTAAAAATGTTAGGAACGTCAGATATCGGCTCGGCCTGTGTTCTTGTCGGGGTTTTCCTCCCACAGCCCGCATGCAGGGCGGTGGCGAGCAGCCCGGACCACTTCTGAAAGGTTAACTAAGATCTGTGGCGCTGAGCAGCATTTAGGTGGTTTACATGTTCGCCGAATTTAACTGTAATCTACAACTTATTCCAAAAGGTCATCAGCCATGTTCGACCTGGAGTCTACAGCTACCGACACAGCGGGAATGTTTTGATTGCCAGATGTGTGAATGGACTTTGGTTTGACCTTCTCTTCAAAGAATAGCAGCGAGTGAACAGACGAACTTGTCAGAGAAATGCGTCAGAACGTTTCCCATCATCCACCACAGCACCGTTAGCTAACGTTAGCGAGCAGCTGTGGAGCTCCAGGTGGAGAACCTTACCTGAGTGTCCGACTATGGTCGCCGGGAGCGGGCGGCGGTTGCCATTTTAAAGCGGTTTACTTTCCTGCCAAAAATTACATCGATGCCTTCAACTGTCGGCTCCGTGTCGGTGCTCCCGGCACATTAAAGGCTCCGGTCGCCGGTCCGGACGGTGTTCCGTACATGCAGGCGGCAGCGGCGTGTGAGCGGCCCCGCTGTGTCAGCCTGTTTACGGCTGAAGTGAACAATGCAGCCCGCTGAACGAGCTCCGGCTGCGGCGTCGCTCTGCTCCGCCTGTCGGCCGCGCGGCAGTCTCCGCTGGGCGGGCGCGCGCGCGCTCACACACACACACACACACACACACACACACAAACACGCACGCAAGGACCGCGAGCCGAAGCTGCTTCCGGTCACGCTTTCAAAATAAACCACCGTTTATAATGTAGCTCTCCTTGACAGCAGCTCAGCCTCACTGCGGTGCAGGCGGCACACTGAGCTGGTGCCTGATGTTGTTCTTCACCTCATGTTTGGTCTCCTTCGCTCCCCATCTTCAGGAAAAGTGTGGATTTATCTGGTTTCTTGGTTTTAGAATAAAGAAATTAATAGAAATGTGATTAATAGAAATATGAATTAATCCTGGTCCCTCGGCAATCAATAATAAAAATGATGTGATAACCTGATTTCTAACTGATGTTTCATGTTGTGAACGTGCAGTAGTGTCTTCTTCTGTGTGACTTGACTGAGTTCAGTCCAGTGGGCGTTGACAGGCCTGCAGCTTTACAGGGGCACAAAAAAAAGAAACAGCAACACCTGCTGGACGAACCGGTGAAGTCAGGACACCACAGAAGAAGAATCTATATGATCTAAACACCAGAGGTGAAGACTGGATAGATAGATAGACAGATAGATAGATAGATAGATAGATAGATAGATAGATAGATAGATAGGAAATTACGGTGTAGCAGCAGCATTACACACAGAGACAATAACAACACAATGAAATAAGAGGAACAACTTAGACATATTAAATAGCAATAGAAAAAAGTAATATACAAAAATGTACAAAATGTATAAAAGTGTATAAATAAGCAGAGTAACTGTAGTGCAAGATATATATAAGGTGCGTTGAACAGATTGTATAAAACCAAAGTGCGTAGAGACTTTGTGTTATGACCAGAGTGTTAGCTGTTATTATTGTACAGTGTGATGGCGTGTGGCAGGAAAGATTTCCTGTATCTGTCCCTTCGACAGCGGAGCTGCAGCAGTCTGTGAGAGAAGGAGCTCCGCTGTCTGTCTACTGTGTGATGGAGAGGCTGCTGATCATTGTCCATGATGAACAGTTTATTCAGCGTTCTCCTCTCCACCACAGTCTCAAAAGACTCCAACCTGAGACCAAGTACAGAGCCAGCCTTCTTGATGATTTTATCAAGTCTGTTGGTGTCGCTGGCTCTGATGCTGCTGCTCCAACACACAGCAGCAAAGAAAATGATGCTGGCAACAACAGACCTGGTGAAAGATCTCCAACATCTTGCTGCACACGTTGAAGGATCTCTGCTTCCTCAGGAAATAGAGTCTGCTCATCCCCTTCTTGTACACAGCCTCGATATTAGATTTCCTGTCCAGATTGTTGTCGATCACCACTCCCAGGTATCTGTAGTCCTCCACCTCTTCCACCACCTCCCCTCTGATCCGTAGTGAAGGCATCTTCTTCCTCCTGAAGTCGATCACCATCTCTCTGGTCTTGTCGACATTCAGCCTCAGATGATTCTGTTCGGACAGCTCTACAAAGCTGTCTACCAGTGTCCTAAACTCTATCCATCTGTACTCTGTCCATCATTTAAAAAGGAGCGGCTGTTGCTCAGGTGTTAAGGCAACATCTTGTTAACAGAAGTTGCTGGAATGATTCCTCTGGTCTGCATGTTGAAGTGTCCTTGGGCAAGATCCTGAACCCCAAACTGCTCCTGCATGGCCGCCGTCACCATCAGTGTGAATGTATGAATCACTGTAACTCACCTTGGACAGACACATCCATTAACATGGAATGGAAACACATGATGGTCTGACTCTCCTCTGGACATTTAGTAAATAAACATAAACTCTATTTTTATATATATACTTTCATCTTGATCCTTGAATAAATGAAATGTACCTTAAAGCTGTTGTTTCCAGACTCATTATGAATTGTGATGTTAAAAAAAAAAGGGGGTCAGTTGTTTTCCTGTAGCAGCATGCTAGTTAGCTAACAGGAGCAGAGCTAAGCTAATGAAGCTATAAGCTAACCTATAACATTAAAAGCTGAAGCTCGAGAGAATTACGTTGACAGAAGTTCTTTACAGAGATTTAAAATATACTGTTATTAGCAGTGAAGCTAATATAATAAGCTAATAGCATAAACATAAAGCAAACGTAGCATTAGCAGGGCTGAATAGTCAGCGAACCAGGCAGACAGCTAGCGTGACGGAGCTCAAACATGACTTTGGCTGATTTATTCAGTTCTATCAGTTGAGCTTATAGGACTAGATAGTACAATCCCTTGGATAATCAGTACTTGGTGTAGATATGGGGGTAAAGGGGTAAACGCTTCATAAGGGTCTTCAGGTGGGCACCCTCCTTCATTGGTGTTTTGTTGAAAGGCCCACGACACCTCCAAAGGGCTCAACAGCAACACCTGGCGTCCCAGATGTGCCCCCCTCTGCTTTTACCACTCGTTGGTCATTTTGCAGCCCAGTTGGAGTCCTTTCTTTTGATCCATGGCCAGTTGCTGCTTCGTTCGGCAGCATCTGACAGTGATTTGACGGCTTTTCGGAAGGCCTGTCCTTGCACTCCCATTCCTTTGAGCAGCTTGGTTGTGGACATGGCAACAAATCCTCTACACCCAATCTCAACCGAAAGCACCTGGGCACGCCAGCCACGTTGTTCTGTGTCTAGGAGGGTTGCTTCCACTCTTGCAGATGGCTTTGCTGGGAGTTGTCCTGGTCTTACAAATGGGGTGGTGTTTGTGTGCCTAGGCATTGGGGGAGGGAGGGCGTTGTTGGTAGTTCTCCTTCCTTCCAGGTTAATCGCCAGTTGTTGTAGGACCTGGTTGTGTCTCCACGTATAGCGGCCTTGAGACAAACTGGTTTTGCAGCCAGTGAGGATGTGTCTCAGTGTTGCAGGGGTTTGACACAGCGCACAAGAAGGATCTTCTCCAAACCACTGGTTTAGGTTTGTGGGTGTGGGAAGAACATCATAGGTGGCTCTGATGATAAAGCTGATTTGGCTTCCTTCCATCTCCCAAAGATCCTTCCATTTGAGCTTACGATGTTCCAGGTTTTCCCAGCTGGTCCATTGGCCCTGTTTGGACTGCGAGATTGCCTTTGCGCATCTGTCTGCCTCCTCTTGTTGCCGCACCTGAGCAACCACCAGCTTTCTCCTCTGGGTCGATGTTGCCTTGTGCCATGTGGGTCGACTTGTCCCAAGTCCAAACCCACCTCTTCCATGCTGCACCTGTCCTACAATGTCTCCATGCCTGAGAGCAGATTTTGCTTGCTGTACGGCCTCAGATGGGATCCATTTCCTCCCAGTTGCCAGTCTGGGAGCAGCCACTCAGATCATGTCATCTTGCGACTTGGTCAGGGTCATGTTTAGCCTCACTTTGGTGCATTTAAACTCCCCTGTGAGGCTAGAGACAGGCAATTCCAGGGCACCATGTCCATACAAGCCGATGTTGCTGAGGCAACGCGGGAGGCCAAGCCACTTCTTGATGTATGAACTGACTGTCCTCTCCAGCTTCTCGACTTTGGTCATGGGGATCTCGTAGACCGTTAGCGGCCACATCATGCGGGGGAGCAATCCAAACTGCAGGCACCACAATTTCAACTTGTCAGGAAGCGAGGTCTTGTCTATGCTGACAAGGCCTTTGATGGTATCTTCCCTCAGCTGATCACTCTGGTCTGCGTCTTTGAGGCTCGCATTGTACCAGCGCCCTAGGCTCTTGACTGGCAGCTCTGACACCAAAGGAATGGGTGTATCCTTGATGTGGAACCTCTGGTCCACCAGCTTTCCTTTCACGATGGATATGCTCCTGGATTTACTGGGTTTGAACTTCATCCGTGCCCATGCAATGTTGGCCTGAAGCTTTCCCAGTAGATGTTTAGTGCATGCAACGGTTGAGGTCAAGGTGGTCATGTCATCCATGTAGGCACAAATAGGAGGTCGACGATATCCATACTGGAGACGTTCTCCTCCCACGACCTACTTGGAAGCTTGAATAATCACTTCCATTGCCATGGTGAAGGCTTGAAGGGAAATGGTACATCCAGCCATTATTCCAACTTCCAAAGATTGCCATGATGTTGTGTATTCTGTTGTTTGGATACAGAATTGCAGATCTTGGAAGTAGTTTCTCACCAGGTTTGTGATGGTATTTGAGGATGTGGAAGAAGTTGAAGGCTGTCCAGATGAGAGAATGGGGGACGGATCCGAAAGGGTTGGCTAGGTCTAGGAACAAGACGTGCAGGTCTCCTCCTTCCCTTTTGGCAGATTAAATTTGGTGCCAGATCATGCTTGTTTGCTCCAAGCATCCTGAGAAACCAGGTATGCCGGCTTTCTGCACAGCTGTGTCAATCAAGTTGTTTTGCTTCAGGTATGTTGTCATCCTTTTAGCAACAATGCTAAAGAAGACCTTTCCTTCCACATTCAACAGGTTGATCTGGCGGAACTGATCAATGTTTGAGGCATCCTTCTCCTTGGGGATTACCACTCCTCCTGCTCTTCGCCACACTTTTGGGATGGTTTGCTTCATCCACATCACCTTCAATTGCCTCCACAGAAAGCGTAAGATGTTTGGGGAGTTTTTATACAGCTGGTATGGAACTCCATTTGGTCCTGGAGCTGAAGCTGCTCTTGCCTTCTTCACCGCTTCCTCGACCTCGCTCCACCTTGGGGGACTGTCGTCCAGTTGGTAACCTGGTTGAGGAATAGGTGGCATGTCTGGTGGTATCTCCCTCTGTTCAAATCTTTGGCTGTCTGTGTGGTTTCTTTTCAGGTGGTCCTTTTAACTCCCTCTTTGGCACCTTCAGTGACCCGCTCTTCTCCTTTGTGAAAAGTCCTTTCACAAATCTGAAGGGATCCTTGTAGAATGATGTTCTCGCCCTTTCCTTCCTTTTGCGTCGAGTCCTGAGATTTTCAGCTCTCCGCAGTCTTCCCAGGCGTCCCTTCAGGTCTGTCTGCAGGAGGTCGATGCCCACTCTTTCCTCCGCTGAGGCTCTCTTCCATTGTTTCATCAGCTCCCTTCTCGCTGGATTTCTTGCTGTCTTCTGGACTTGGGAGGGGTTGTTGGTGTCCTGTCCTTCTTTCCTGTCTTTTTTGTTCCGAACCTTTCTGCTCCGTAGGAGTAGATCATATCGCCCATTTTCTCCAGTTTCTTCTCTGCTGTTCCTCTAGTTCCGTCAAGGATCTTGATCTGGTCTGCGTCAATTTTCGCCCACTCTTTCTTGCTGTTGGACTTTGGCCACTTTACTTGAGGTCTATGGCCTTGAATGTTCTTCTCCAAAGCAGGTTGCAAGTGACTTGGTTCCAAGTTCTCTGATGTTGTGCTTGAATTACTTTCAGCCACTGGGGTGCTGATGCTCGGTGGACTGTGGGTTAAGTCCTGCCGCTGAGCTTCACTCGCCTGACTTGACCTTTCTCTCATAAGATAATGGTCAATGCGGGGTCCCTGCCTCACTTTCTTCAAGCACTTCATCCGCCCTTGATGTATTCTTAGGCCTCTGATGGACGTTATCTTGGACCAGCCACAGCTACATACTTGGAGCTCCGGTCCTTCAGCTAATGTTGCTTATTTGGTGCTGATTATCTGATTCGTAGTCGTGTTCATTCCAGGGTCAGGTACCAGGTTGTCAGCCGATGAGTCATATTCCACCCCGCTCTCGCAGACTCTAGGGGTGTTTTCCTCTTTGGACTTTTCGTAGCAATAAGGGGTGGCCTCTGTGCACTTATCAAGCGACGGAGCCTGCCATCATGGATAGCTAGTCCATGACAGCTCCGTTGGGGTCTTTCCTTCCTGTCAGCTGTCTTTCCAAGCCGTCACATGGTCTTTCCCTTGTTGTTCTCCATCTTATCAGTTGAGCTTATAGGACTAGATAGTACAATCCCTTGGATAATCAGTACTTGGTGTAGATGTGGGGGTAAAGGGGTAAACGCTTCATAGGGGTCTTCAGGTTCTAAAGAAGAACGCAACAGTAAAAACTTTTCAGCTTTTGGACATCTTTTTAAAAAAGTAATATAAATGTATAAATTGTTTAATTTCTGTATGAAAACATCCTTTCTGCTCATTTTGTAACTGTTTGTGCCTCAGAACCCTTTCAGTCCGTCTGTGGCTGAACGCCTCAGATCGTCTTCTGTTACATATATAAAACATATGTATCCAGTTTAAAAGCATTTTTATTTTTTATTTACTCCGTGTATGATTTTATTCATATATTGATTTTTATATTATTTTATGATTTTATTTGAATCGATCATGTATGTTCAGTCACAGCTGCTCACATTATTTCATGTGTGATGCAGAGATCTGAATAAATGAATAATGATAATTAAAAAACATTCTTTCTGATATCTGCAGGTTATGAAGACTTTGTATGACAGGATATTAAATGTTGTTTTGTGTCAGAAAACAGAAGAATCCAACAGGAGAATTATTATCTTTTATTGTCGTCATGTCAAACTAATTTTATTCAGCTGTGAATCAAAACAATCATTGCTTTAAAAGCCACAGAGTCAAATACCAATAGAAATAAGTTTAGACTCTAATGTTCACGTGCTCTAAAATAAAGACATTAAGATAATTTCACTGATTGTTCGACTCAATAAGGATTAAATGATTACATCATCACCTGACGTCAGGCTTCTGCTACGGGTCGATCAATATAAAAAAGTGACATGGAAATACAAAACCTTTCTCCTAGATAACCTCATGATGAAGATATTTTCCATTAAGTAACAAAACAAAACCTGACAACTTATTAATACAACAGACTTCATAATACTGAGATCAGGTTTAAAAACAGACAGATCATCATCATGACATCATCATCATCATGACATCATCATCATCATGACATCATCATCATCATGACATCATCATGACAGTTAACGTCCTCTGTGACGAGGGGACAGTTAGTTAATTGTTCAGCAGATTAATTATCTTTTAATATGAACCAGAAAATCTTTACTGATGAACAATTCTAACAGTCTGTCCATCTGACAGACGTCCACCAGGTGAGACACACCTGTTCATCTGTCCATCACCTGCCAGGTGTCCAACCTGACAAGCTCTGACAGTCAACAACAGTGTCCTCAGTGTGTCCTCAGTGTGTCCTCAGTGTCCTCAGTGTGTCTTCAGTTTGTCTTTAGTGTGTCCTCAGTGTCCTCAGTGTGTCCTCAGTGTCCTCAGTGTGTCTTCAGTTTTTCCTCAGTGTGTCTTCAGTGTCCTCAGTGTGTCCTCAGTGTCCTCAGTGTGTCTTCAGTTTTTCCTCAGTGTGTCTTCAGTGTCCTCAGTGTGTCCTCAGTGTGTCTTCAGTTTGTCCTCAGTGTGTCTTCAGTGTCCTCAGTGTGTCCTCAGTGTGTCCTCAGTGTGTCCTCAGTGTGTCTTCAGTTTGTCCTCAGTGTGTCTTCAGTGTCCTCAGTGTGTCCTCAGTGTGTCTTCAGTTTGTCCTCAGTGTGTCTTCAGTGTCCTCAGTGTGTCCTCAGTGTCCTCAGTGTGTCTTCAGTGTGTCTTCAGTTTGTCCTCAGTGTGTCTTCAGTGTCCTCAGTGTGTCCTCAGTGTGTCTTCAGTGTCCTCAGTGTGTCCTCAGTGTGTCTTCAGTGTCCTCAGTGTGTCCTCAGTGTCCTCAGTGTGTCTTCAGTTTTTCCTCAGTGTGTCTTCAGTGTCCTCAGTGTGTCCTCAGTGTCCTCAGTGTGTCTTCAGTTTTTCCTCAGTGTGTCTTCAGTGTCCTCAGTGTGTCCTCAGTGTGTCTTCAGTTTGTCCTCAGTATGTCTTCAGTGTCCTCAGTGTGTCCTCAGTGTGTCCTCAGTGTGTCCTCAGTGTGTCTTCAGTGTCCTCAGTGTGCCCTCAGTGTCCTCAGTGTGTCTTCAGTGTCCTCAGTGTGTCCTCAGTGTGTCTTCAGTGTCCTCAGTGTGCCCTCAGTGTGTCCTCAGTGTGTCTTCAGTGTCCTCAGTGTGTCCTCAGTGTGTCTTCAGTGTCCTCAGTGTGTCTTCAGTGTCCTCAGTGTGTCCTCAGTGTCCTCAGTGTGTCTTCAGTGTCCTCAGTGTGTCCTCAGTGTGTCTTCAGTGTCCTCAGTGTACCCTCAGTGTGTCCTCAGTGTGTCTTCAGTGTCCTCAGTGTGTCCTCAGTGTGTCTTCAGTGTCCTCAGTGTGTCCTCAGTGTGTCCTGTGAACCTGTGGACAGTCTTCTTGTCAGTTGTCTGTCTCCTGGGGGACAGCAGCTGTCTTTACACCTCCTTCTCATCTCTACTGTGAATAGACGTCCGTCTCAGATTCTCCTTCACCTTGACGAACTCTGGAGCTCTCAGGTTGTCCTCCTGCTCCTTCTCCTGTTGTCTGTCCAGCTGCAACACAAGAGACACAGGAGACACAAGTCACAATGCCATGACGACAGGAAGACGCCATGATTGTGATGATGTCTGTGGACGAGCTCAGAACCAGGTCTGTCTCAACTCTCGTACACCAAAGATCAATAAACACTGTGTGTGTGTGTGTGAGACCTCGTCCAGCTTCCTGTGTCTCTTGAGCAGCTCGGCCTCCAGAGGAGAGATCTTCCTGTGAGCTTCCTCTTCCTGTTTCCTCTGTTTGATCAGCTGATCTCTCTTCCTGGACTCCAGAACTCTCTGCAGCTCCGGCTTCACCTCCACACTGGCCCCGCCCCTGGACACACACACACACACACACCCACCCACCCACCCACCCACACACACACACACACAAACAGAAGAAAAAGAAGAAGAAGAAGAAGAAGAAATAAGTTCAGCATTAAATGAGAAGCTGAAGTTGTCCTTGTAAAAAGTGTCAGTTTGTGGCAGCATGTCTGTACCAGCCTGTCTGCTTCTGTGTCTAAAGTGCTAAAGTCTTACCTGCCAACATTGATCAGCTGTTTGAACACACTGTTTACACTGATTTCACCATTTACACTCCATTTATGACAGAAGAAACATGTTATTGATCTAAACATGTCACATGTTACAAAGACACTAAACAGTAACAATATAGGCTACTTCTTTGTCCCCGTGGAGAAAGTCCCCAGACTCCCTTAACAAATGTGTCAGTTTAGTGAGTTGTTGAGTTGGAGACACTTTATAAACTCTGTGAAACTCTGTCTCTGACTCATTCTGCATTATTTGGACCGTCTTGTAAATTCAGCAAATGTTCTACATGAACTTCTTTCTGTCTTTGAGTAGAAACATGGAGTCTGTGTGTCTCAGTGATGGACGGGTTTGTTTCATACAGAGCAGAAAGTGACATCACATCACAGGTGGTCACTCAGGACAGATGTTAATGCAGCTGTGAATTCTCCCATATGGTTACTGATAGTGATAGATCTCGGGTATTGATCAATATTTTAATATTGTGTGTGTGAATAGTTAGGGATCAAGTTATGTGGAGATGTGGAGGAAATGTTATGCACATGTTGAACCTTTGCTGCAGACCCACTCGTCAGTCCTCGTTCTCCTCGACTTATCTTCTGTGTTCGACAGTCAACCACCAAATCCTCCTCTCCACTCTGACTGAACATCACTGACTCAGCTTTAACCTGGTTCACATCATACCTGACAAATCTCACCTATCAGGTCACATGGAACGGCTCCTTTTCCAAACCCTGCTTTCTGGAAACTGGTGTCCCTGAAGGCTCAGTATCAGGACCGGTTCTGTTTCCACTGTACACTAGATCACGAGGCTCTGCAGTCACATCACATGGATTCTCTGACTGCTGTTCTGCTGACGACACCAACTGTTCCTCTCTTTCCCCTCATCCTCCTCCAACAGCCACGTTGTGACGCTCATCTCTGAATGTCTGCATCATCTCTGCTTGGACAGCTGCTCATCACCTCAAACTCAACCTGAGTAAACCTGAACTCCTCTTCATCCCGGGGACAGACTGCCCTCACATGGACCTGTCAGTCACTGTCCAGGACGTCACGGTATCGCCTTCATCGACGGCGAGGAATCTGGGCGTAATCCTTGATGACGGACTGTCCTGCACCCCCAACATCACTTCTGTGGCCCGATCCTGCAGATTTGCTCTCTACAACATCTGCAGGATCTGGACTTTCCTCACAAAAGACTCAACACAGCTCCTGGTCCAAGCGCTGGTCATCTCCCGCCTGGACTACTGCAACTCCCTCTTGGCTGGACTCTCAGCCTCCACGACTAAACCACTGCAGTGTATCCAGAATGCTGCAGCGCGCCTTCCCAAATTCTCCCATGTGACCCGCCTCCTACGTGACCTCCACTGGCTTCCTGTTGTGGCCCACATCCGATTCCAGATGATGGTGCTGGTCTTCAAGGCCGTCAACAGAACTGCACCCGTCTACCTCCAAACACTGGTCAGACTACACGCCCCAGCAAGAGCACTGCACTGGTACCGGCATCGCTGAGAGAAAACAAAGCTGCTCAGAGAAGTCACAACTCTTCTCTGTTCTGGAGCCTCAGTGGTGGAACCAACGTCAGGACAGCAGAGTCACTCTCTCTTCAGAAAAAGACTCCAGACTCTCTGTTCAGACTTCACCACGATCTCGCAGAGGATGACTCTCTCCAACCCCCAAAAAATATATGCACTTGTATGTTTGTATCGTTGCACTTCAATCTATCACAGCACTTATGACTTAAAGAATCTTTGATAAACAGCAGTTATGATCCTCAGATGACGGCTTGACAGTTGTTTCTATATATTCTGTTACTCCATCAATGGCGATGTCGTGCTTTCTCTCTTGTGTCAAATGTCTTTATTAAGTCGCTTCAGACAAAAGCATCTGCTAAATGTCCTCAGTGTAATGAGATGTAAATGCAAAATGTAATATAAATGTGATGCAATGTAATATAAATGTGATGTAATGTAATGTAATGTAATATAAATGTGATGTAATGTGATGTAATGTAATGTAATATAAATGTACATGTAATGTTATGTGATATAATGTGATGTAATGTAATGTAATGTGATATAAATGTCATGTGATGTAATGTTATGTAATATAAATGTGATGTAATGTAATGTAATGTGATATAAATGTCATGTGATGTAATGTTATGTAATATAAATGTGATGTAATGTAATATAAATGTACATGTAATGTTATGTGATATAATGTGATGTAATGTAATGTAATGTGATATAAATGTGATGTGATGTAATGTAATGTAATATAAATGTACATGTAATGTAATGTGATATAATGTGATGTAATGTGATGTGATATAATGTGATGTAATGTAATGTAATATAAATGTGATGTGATGTGATGTAATGTATTGTATATAAATGTGATGTAATGTAATATAAATGTGATGTAATGTAATATAAATGTACATGTAATGTGATATAATGTGATGTAATGTGATGTAATGTAATGTATATAAATGTAATGTAATGTAATATAAATGTGATGTGATGTAATGTAATATAAATGTGATGTGATGTAATGTAATATAAATGTACATGTAATGTAAGGTGATGTAATGTGATGTAATGTAATGTATATAAATGTGATGTAATGTAATGTATATAAATGTGATGTAATGTAATGTAATATAAATGTGATGTGATGTAATGTAATGTAATATAAATGTGATGTGATGTAATGTAATGTAATATAAATGTGATGTGATGTAATGTAATATAAATGTGATGTATTGTAATATAATGTGATGTGATGTAATGTAATGTAATATAAATGTGATGTGATGTAATGTAATATAAATGTGATGTAATGTAATATAAATGTGATGTGATGTAATGTGATATAAATATGATGTGATGTGATATAATGTAATGTAATATAAATGTACATGTAATGTAATGTGATATAATGTGATGTAATGCGATGTAATGTAATGTAATATAATGTGATGTAATGTAATGTATTGTATATAAATGTGATGTAATGTAATATAAATGTGATGTAATGTAATATAATTGTACATGTAATGTAATATAATGTACATTTGTGATGTGATGTCATGTAATGTATATAAATGTATATAAATGTGATGTAATGTAATATAAATGTGATGTGATGTAATGTAATATAAATGTGATGTGATGTTATGTAATATAAATGTACATGTAATGTAATGTGATGTAATGTGATGTAATGTATTGTATATAAATGTGATGTAATGTAATGTATATAAATGTGATGTAATGTAATGTATCTAAATGTGATGTAATGTAATGTAATATAAATGTGATGTGATGTAATGTAATATAAATGTGATGTGATGTAATGTAATATAAATGTGATGTAATGTAATGTAATGTGATGTGATGTAATGTAATGTAATGTGATATAATGTGATGTGATGTAATGTAATGTAATATAAATGTGATGTAATGTAATGTAATGTAAATGTGATGTGATGTGATGTAATGTAATATAAATGTGATGTAATGTAATGTAATGTGATATAAATGTGATGTAATGTAATATAAATGTGATGTAATGTAATATAAATGTGATGTAATGTAATGTAATGTGATGTGATGTAATGTAATATAAATGTGATGTAATGTAATGTAATGTGATATAAATGTCATGTGATGTAATGTAATGTAATATAAATGTGATGTAATGTAATGTAATGTAAATGTACATGTAATGTGATGTAATGTGATGTAATGTCATATAAATGTGATGTGATGTAATGTAATATAAATGTGATGTGATGTAATGTAATGTAAATGTGATGTAATGTAATGTAATATAAATGTACATGTAATGTAATGTGATATAATGTGATGTAATGTGATGTGATATAATGTGATGTAATGTAATGTGATATAATGTGATGTAATGTAATGTAATATAAATGTGATGTGATGTGATGTAATGTATTGTATATAAATGTGATGTAATGTAATATAAATGTGATGTAATGTAATATAAATGTACATGTAATGTAATATAATGTGATGTAATGTGATGTAATGTAATGTATATAAATGTGATGTAATGTAATATAAATGTGATGTGATGTAATGTAATATAAATGTGATGTGATGTAATGTAATATAAATGTACATGTAATGTAATGTGATGTAATGTGATGTAATGTAATGTATATAAATGTGATGTAATGTAATGTATATAAATGTGATGTAATGTAATGTAATATAATGTGATGTGACGTAATGTAATATAAATGTGATGTATTGTAATATAAATGTGATGTGATGTAATGTAATGTAATATAAATGTGATGTGATGTAATGTAATATAAATGTGATGTAATGTAATATAAATGTGATGTGATGTAATGTAATATAAATGTGATGTGATGTAATGTGATATAATGTGATGTGATGTGATATAATGTAATGTAATATAAATGTACATGTAATGTAATGTGATATAATGTGATGTAATGCGATGTAATGTAATGTAATATAAATGTGATGTAATGTAATGCATTGTATATAAATGTGATGTAATGTAATATAAATGTGATGTAATGTAATGTAATATAAATGTGATGTGATGTAATGTAATATAAATGTGATGTAATGTAATATAAATGTGATGTGATGTAATGTAATATAAATGTGATGTGATGTAATGTGTTATAATGTGATGTGATGTGATGTAATGTAATGTTATATAAATGTACATGTAATGTAATGTGATATAATGTGATGTAATGCGATGTAATGTAATGTAATATAAATGTGATGTAATGTAATATAAATGTGATGTGATGTAATGTAATATAATGTGATGTAATGCGATGTAATGTAATATAAATGTGATGTGATGTAATATAAATGTGATGTAATGTAATATAAATGTGATGTGATGTAATGTAATATAAATGTGATGTGATGTATTGTGATATAATGTGATGTAATGTAATTTAATATAATGTGATGTGATGTAATGTAACATAAATGTGATGTGATGTAATATAAATGTGATGTAATGTAATGTGATATAATGTGATGTAATGTGATGTAATGTAATATAAATGTGATGTAATATAATGTAATATAAATGTGATGTGATGTAATGTAATATAATGTACATGTAATGTAATGTAATGTAACATAAATGTAATGTCATGTAATATAAATGTGATGTGATGTGATGTGATGTAATGTGATATAATGTGATGTAATGTGATGTAATGTGATGTAATATAAATGTGATGTGATGTAATGTGTTATAAATGTGATGTAATGTGATGTAATGTAATATAAATGTGATATAAATGTGATGTGATGTAATGTGATATAATGTGATGTAATGTGATGTAATGTGATGTAATATAAATGTGATGTGATGTAATGTGTTATAAATGTGATGTGATGTGATGTAATGTAATATAAATGTACATGTAATGTAATGTGATATAATGTGATGTAATGCAATGTAATGTAATGTAATATAAATGTGATGTAATGTAATATAAATGTGATGTGATGTAATGTAATATAAATGTGATGTAATGTAATGTAATATAATGTGATGTAATGCGATGTAATGTAATATAAATGTGAAGTGATGTAATGTGATATAATGTGATGTAATGTAATGTAATATAAATGTGATGTAATGTAATGTAATATAAATGTGATGTAATGTAATGTAATGTAAATGTACATGTAATGTGATGTAATGTGATGTAATGTCATATAAATGTGATGTGATGTAATGTGATGTAATGTAATATAAATGTGTTGTGATGTAATATAAATGTGATGTAATGTAATATAAATGTGATGTGATGTAATGTAATATAAATGTGATGTGATGTAATGTGATATAATGTGATGTAATGTAATGTAATATAAATGTGATGTGATGTATTGTGATATAATGTGATGTAATGTAATGTAATATAAATGTGATGTGATGTAATGTAATGTAATGTAACATAAATGTGATGTGATGTAATATAAATGTGATGTAATATAATGTAACATAAATGTGATGTGATGTAATGTAATATAAATGTACATGTAATGTAATGTAATGTAACATACATGTAATGTAATGTAATATAAATGTGATGTGATGTGATGTGATGTAATGTGATATAATGTGATGTAATGTGATGTAATGTGATGTAATATAAATGTGATGTGATGTAATGTGTTATAAATGTGATGTAATGTGATGTAATGTAATATAAATGTGATATAAATGTGATGTGATGTAATGTGATATAATGTGATGTAATGTGATGTAATGTGATGTAATATAAATGTGATGTGATGTAATGTGTTATAAATGTGATGTGATGTGATGTGATGTAATGTAATATAAATGTACATGTAATGTAATGTGATATAATGTGATGTAATGCAATGTAATGTAATGTAATATAAATGTGATGTAATGTAATATAAATGTGATGTGATGTAATGTAATATAAATGTGATGTAATGTAATGTAATATAATGTGATGTAATGCGATGTAATGTAATATAAATGTGAAGTGATGTAATGTGATATAATGTGATGTAATGTAATGTAATATAAATGTGATGTGATGTAATGTAATATAAATGTGATGTGATGTATTGTGATATAATGTGATGTAATGTAATGTAATATAAATGTGATGTGATGTAATGTAATGTAATGTAACATAAATGTGATGTGATGTAATATAATGTGATGTAATGTAATGTGATATAATGTGATGTAATGTGATGTAATGTAATATAAATGTGATGTAATATAATGTAATATAAATGTGATGTGATGTAATGTAATATAAATGTACATGTAATGTAATGTAATGTAATGTAACATAAATGTAATGTAATGTAATATAAATGTGATGTGATGTGATGTGATATAATGTGATGTAATGTGATGTAATATAAATGTGATGTAATGTAATGTAATATAAATGTACATGTAATGTAATGTGATATAATGTGATGTAATGTGATATAATGTGATGTAATGTGATGTAATATAAATGTGATGTAATGTAATGTAATATAAATGTACATGTAGTGTAATGTGATATAATGTGATGTAATGTGATGTTATGTGATGTAATATAAATGTACATGTAATGTAATGTGATATAATGTGATATAATGTGATGTAATATAAATGTACATGTAATGTAATGTGATATAATGTGATATAATGTGATGTAATATAAATGTACATGTAATGTAATGTGATATAATGTGATGTGATGGATAAAGAAATAGTTAGAACGGTCAGTATTGAAAATAAGTTTACTCCCGTGTTCCCCCACTGCTAGAATATGTCAGTGTACAAACAGCAGATTGGATCCATCGTGTCTCAGAGCGGTCCGGACCAAAGTCCATAAAGTGTGTCAATCATCATATTGAATACACAACAACACGTTCTGCACTAGTTTCAGATTTAGCTGCTGGAAATCTAATCTGAACTAAAAGAAATCGATGAGAGAGCAGCTTCTTAAGAGAACGCGCTCATCAGGACAAGTGACCGGACCAACAGAACAGCACCGGTGTGGGATCTTTTCTGGACTCGTGTCACATTATTTATACAAATGTGTTCTTTACATCTGTTCTGTTTCTATTTACCTCATTTAACCTCTGAAGCTGTGGACGAGCTCAGAACCAGGTCTGTCTCAACTCTCGTACACCAAAGATCAATAGACACAGTGTGTGTGTGTGCATGTGTGTGTGTGTGTGTGAGTGTGTGGGTGTGCACGTGTGTGTGTGTGTGTGTGTGTGTGTGTGTGCACGTGTGTGTGTGTGTGTGTGTGTGTGTGTCCTCCAGCAGAGGGTGCTGTGTGAGCAGCTCCTCCATCAGCTGCTGACGTCACTTTTATCATTTAATATGAAGAAAGAATGAAAACGTGTTGATGTGACTGAAAGTCTCACAGCTGATACAGCTGAAAATATCATGATTAATACACACACACACACACACACACACACACACACACCCTCAGTACCGTTTGCAGCTGGTCATCAACTCTCTGTGAAGTTCTTGGTGACTCTTTGAGGCTTTGACAGGATTGATGAGTTTTCTGGGTTTGATGAGGTCATCGTCCTCGTCCCCCTGCGGGTAGTCGGGCTGGGGGACGTGGCTGGACACCGGGGACGGCTTCCTGTGGACGCCTTCGGACCGGTGCTGCTGCAGGTTGGCATTCGCTGAGGCTGCAGACACGAGGACAGAAACAGCAGGAGTCAAAACTTTCATAGGTTCATAAATGTTTGGTTTAACAGCTCTGTCTCCACGTCTCCTCCTCTCCTTGTGTCCTCGACTCCTTGAGTCTTCTTCTCCACACTTACTGCTCTGCAGAGGAAGCAGTGATGCATTCTGGGAGCTCTGCTACTTTACAGTTTTTTTCGATTGCTAAGATGCATTGGTCGAAATTGAAGCGACATGTTCAAAACTCTTAGCACAGTCTGCAAAACAGAAATGCATGTGGGCTAAACTGTGTCTCATTTTTCATTGCTTTCAGACGACGTGCATTCAGTGACCACAGTCACCGAAATGGATGAAGTCTTTTCTCATTCACTAGTTCACACCTGCAAAACACTATGCTTTAACAGCACATTTTTCAAATGCTAACACACTTTGTTCAAAACAGTTAAAAACACACTCAAAACAGAATGATAGGGGAAAAAACACTGGGAATTTCTGCTGCAGCCACATTGAAATCTATTGAAAATTATATCAAAATATTGACAATAAAAATAAATAAAACGAAGATGCAATTCCAAACAGCTGATGGTAGTTTTCAGCTGAAAACTGATTCAGGTGATCTGCGTTTGGCCTCATTAGAAAGCATATATAAAAGGAGTGGCTTCTGATTCTTTTTCCTGTGCAAGTATGGATCAAAGAGCAGCGGGTGAAGATGGTAGAGAGAGAAGAGCAGCCAGGAGAGGCCAAATTTTCACAGATGTCCAAGAAACCGCTCTTGTTGGTATGGTCATCGCAAACAATGCCATCAAGTTGAGGGAAACTGGGACAGAGTGCTGGAAGACAACGCAACCTTTGCCAATGTGACCATCGTCAGCACTACAACAATTAGCAGAGTGCTTGAGAAGAATAAAGTTCGGATGAAGCAACTGTACAAAGTACCTTTCGAAGGGAATGGAGAACGTGTCAAACAACTCCGTTATCAATATGTTCAGGTAAGATGTTTGTTCAATGAGTAACCAAGTGGACATATGTTTGTTGTGCTGTAAAACCATGAATTTCCTTTTTTTCAGACGGTCATGGAGATGGAGGCCAGACCAATTCCACATGAATTGGTATACGTGGACGAAGCAGGATTCAGCCTGACAAAAAAATGCAGACTGTGTTAAGAGTTTTGAACATGTCGCTTCAGTTTCGACCAATGCGTCTTAGCAATCGAAATAAACTGTAATCATTACATCATGTGCGTCCGTGACGACTCGACAGATCTTACTGAAGTATTTTCACGATGTAAGAGGACGCGGCTTCGTCCAATCAGGCGCAGCAGGACTGATGGAGGGTGCGGCCTGTAGCTCCGCCCTCAGGACAGACATGCTGAGCTCCAGCAGGAAGTGAACAGCATGGTGGGTGTAGTGCCGGCTGCAGCCTGCAGGGGGCGCAGCAGGGCTCCGGTGTGTCACACAGAAGAAAGGACAGATTATCAGAATGTGATCCGTCCTCAGACACACAGATCACATGTCATGTCACAATGACCTCAAGTGCAACCAGAGACGCCGTCCGCTGCTTCATCTTTCACAAATATTAACCAGCCCGTCTCAGAAACAGGCAGCAGCAGGACGCAGCCAAAAGGCTGCTGCACGGATTCGCCTCCGTCCTTCAGGCGATCAGCAACAATAACGTGACACGGACAGCCTGCGTCACGCCGCCTCCACGTGTTCATGAGCTGCAGCTGTGAGCAGGTGAAGGTGATGATGGTGGAATCAAAGCTGAGCCAGAGACCACTGTTCACCACCGTGTTCCAACATCTGGCAGAGTGAAACCGCTGGATGGTTTTAACAAGACGTGTCTGTGAGACAGAACTAGGTCTCAGAAGATGGACGGGATGTTCTTGTGTCCAAACCGAACCAGATGTGATGTCACAGAGTGAAACTGGAACATAAAGTTTCAACATCATCTTCATCATGGAGCTGATTGGTCAGCAGCGTCACCTCTGAGCTGCTCGACGTCTTCATGTGAGCAGAGAAGCTCTCTGACTGGACGGGTCCAGCAGGGCTCTCTGGGTCCTGTGGTTGCTGTTCTGGACTTTATTTCCTGTCAGGGTTCAACCCGAGGACTGAAGCAGGGAGTGTGGACGGACTTTGAGATCTTGTGTGTTCTGGTATTGATCGGACACAGGATGTAGCTGTGATCCTGTTACAGACCGTCTGACTGCAGCTCATTGATCGCGTTACAGCTCAAAGCATGAAGAAGAAGAATAAACTCCTCCTCATCCTCAGAAACTCACATTCATCAGCTGGACCGTTCAGAACCTGACGAACAGTCCTGAACAGCTGACGCCTCAATCTGGAGACGACCAGGTGACGACGACGACACTGATGTTGATAACTTGCGTGAAATCATAAAGACTCAACAGAATCTCGCTGACTTTAGTTGTGACTCAAACTGAGCGGGACAGAACAGGAGGAGCTCTGTGTGTTTGGACTTGATGACACAAACAGAAGTTCTGACTGTTCAAACACAGCAGGTTGAAGTCTGCTGTCCTCTCACATGTGACCAAACACACTCTGCTGTGACGGGTCAGACTGTCAGCTGTCGATCCGATCCTGACTCTGACATCCTGACAGACGTTTGATTGACATTCAGTCCAACAAGTTCATCAAGAGTCCGGTGACAGCAGGTCTACCATCTAAAGTTCTACAGTCTGAGGACGGTAACACTAGAGCATATTGGACCAAACCAGAACTTTCACACCAGAGATTATTGTCAACAGTTGTTTGTTCTGATGAAAGCTGTGAAAATCTTTGATTCTATCAGAACCTCAGTCCAGTTGGTTCAATCCGCTCACATGAAGTTTTGCTGCCAACAGTGACATCATGCTGATGGTCCGACACTCTTCTCCTCACACTGACCCGTGAACAGTCGGCACCACGCTGCGGTCCAACTCACCACTCAACACCTGAATTATTCATGAAGAGCAGAACTAACAGCAGAATATCCAGGAACAGGAAAGTGTTCTGTAGGTAC